>NC_071282.1:1201883-1468842 GCF_023375685.1 Ictalurus furcatus
GTTTTACACCGACCTTCCACTTCAGACCCATCACCTCGTACACATTATAGAAGTCCTCCAGTCTGTAATACACATAACACACTGTTTATATACACCACACACACACACACACACACACGCAGATTAGACAGCAGTATGTGTCTCTCTCTTTCTCTCTCACACACACACACACACACACATACATACATCTCTTTGTGTGTGTGTGTGTGTGTGTACCTGAGTATGGGTGTTCCTGACTGGTTGAGAGCTTTAAATGTGAGGAAGCGATCACGCGCCCTCATTCTCGGCCGATAAAAACGCAACAGTCCATCAAACTGCCTCAGAGAGATTCCATCAGGTCTCTACACACACACACACACACACACACACACACACACACACACACACACACACACACACAAAATCACAACATTTTACTTTCACTACACATTAAACAGTATGTAGTCATGAATATCAGGAATATTAAATGGATGAATTTTAAAGGAATAAAAATATAAACAAATAAAGAGAGAGAGAGAGTGTGTGTGTGTGTGTGTGTGTGTGTGTGTGTGCGCGCGCGCATGTGTGTGCGCGTGCGTGCATGTTTACCTGGCGGCTCACCAGCAGCTGGAAGGCGTGCTCGATGGCCGAGCGTTTGTGTAAGAGAAGAGATTTGAACTTGACTTTCTCCACGCCGTTAAACGTGTCGAACACCACGGCCAGGAGCTGAGGGAAGGTCAACATCACCGTTTACTCTCCACGGAATAACATGCTACTCTCAAGTATTCCAACAAACAATTACAATACCTACCAACAGCTGGACTGAGGAGAGCACCACTACATTAAACTACGCTCAGCTTTTTGTTTTCTTTCTTTTTTTTTTAAATGACCAAAACATTCCATTTAGTCCTGTAGTGCGGTCTTAACATAACCGTCAACATCCCTCTTACTTTCCTAAAACATTACATTAACGTAACGTTCGGTACTGAAGCAGATACGATGTAGTAATCAGCGCTTTATTCATTAAATCTTATTGATTGATTAATGAACCGGCCCTAGATGAAAGTTTCACACACACTTGACGTAACGTATTAGTTACTATTACGTTTTAAACGTCGTGTCTAAGGGTTCGTTTTAAACCGACAGACAATCAAACGAACAAAATGGACTGAGAAATTCTTAATCTGAAAATATTCTTACACATTTTAATGATGCGCATCGCTTATTACCGAACTCTCCATTACAACGCTAGCGGCGACTCGAAACACGGCTCGAACGCGACCCGTGCGTCCGTGTAAGACGCCTTTAAAACGCTCCTGCACTGCACACACCTGATCAACTAACGAGCTAATTAAGGACAGACGACTAGACGAGGTAAGGAGGTAGATACATGACTGGAAGTGAACTGACGAGGTTCATGATGAAGTAGAGCTCGATGGAGAGGTAAACGATGAAGAAAATGCAGGACCAGCGGTTCCGTGAGTACGCCGGCATCATCACGTCCGGGAAACTGACGGGGGAGACGTGCGTTCAGAGTTTATTAAAAAACACACAAGCGATGTTTTAAAAGGATTAAAAACACCACACACACACACACACAGACACTTACTTCGCAGTGGTGAGCAAAACGAACAAACTCACGATACTGTTCTCCAGTGTGTTAAAATACTGCAGAGAGAAGACAAAGAAAGAGTCACTCCATCTGACTGTGTGTGTGTGTGTGTGTGTGTGTGTGTGTGTGCGTTAAACCCACATGGTCGGCTGGGTTGGTGGAGAACAGACAGAAGCCGAGGATGGCGAAGATGACCATGAAGAAGAGCAGGAGGAGGAGGATGTCGATGAACGGAGGGAGCGACTGGAAAATCTGACGCAGGTTCCTAAAACACACACGCAAAAAAACAAAAAACAAACAGGGTGCCAATAATTACGAACAGCTAATATCTTGCGTGTTTACATCATATCAGTATAATTATATGATGTAATATAGGCGTTTACACACATGCACAGACATTGCACATGATATCAGAGGCGTAATAACAACTCGGCTACGGTGATGATGTCATAATTATTCACGATTCCTGCGCTGTGATTGGTTTACCTGCGCACGGCACCGCAGTAACGACAGTCGACGAGGAAGATGGGTCTGAGAGCTCGGGTCACGCGCAGGTGACTCGTCTTTCGAACTAACACGACGATCGCCTCGACGAACTGGATCAGCAACACGCTCGTCTGACACGCAACACACACACACACACACACACACACACACTACTGTTTCTGAAGCCATCAACCAAACACAACACATTTTAACGAATACTCATCATAGAGTCGCTCGGATTCGCGTGAGGTGAACGTCAAAACGTGCACGTTTACGGCACGTTTTTGCTACGCACCTTCACCACGGTTCTCTTGTGTCGTATGAAGGCGTGAAAGCCGAGCCACCGGAGCTTCATACACAGCTCGAAGGCCACCATCACCAACGCCAAGAGCTCCAGAGTGGCGTGAACCTGCCGGAAATAATCAAATACTGTATTACTAAAACAGTACAGGAAGTAGTGACATACCCTGTAAAAGTACTAAAAGTACTTCGACACGCTGTGAGCATACTTGAAGTACTCCTTAAAAAGCCTTGCAAATGTAATTTAGGAAATGATTTAAGTACCCTATTAGGTTACCCGTTTAAAAGTACTAAAAGTTCATTAAAAAAATACTAGTATCGAAAGGAATTTAGGACCCTGTAAAAGCACTAGAAGTACCTTAACAGCCCGCAATGGCATGAACGGTACTTAAGAATCCTGTAAAAAGTACTAATACAATTTTAGGAATGCATTTAGAGTACTTTAGAAGTAGAACCAGTATTAATCTCTAATGGGACCAGCTGTACTATAAGTGATTTAGCATGCTGAAAAATTGCTGCATGTAGTACCTTGTAAAAGTACTAGAAGTACCTTGGCAGTAAAGTACTATCCAAGAGCACTTAAGAATCTTAAAGCTGTTTAGTACCCTGTAAAAAATTCTAGAAGTAATCAACTGTCCTACAGAAATACTTTTAAGTACTAAAAGTACCTACATGTGGAGTAACATGTAAAAGTACTAGAAGTAGCTTGGCATAAAAGTACTGTTAAAAAATGCTTAAAGTTGTTTAGTAGCTGGTTTTACCGTTACATGTCCTATGAAAAACAAATAAACAAACAAACAAACAAAGTCCTACTTGTGCTTTGTAAAAGTACCAAAAGTACTTACATATGAACAAGTAAAAATGCTAACATCACCTCGACCTCTAAAAAGTACTTTTACAGGGTAATAAAGAATTTTAATATCTTTAAGTACCATGTAAAAGTACTATAAGTGCTTTAATATGCTGAAGAAGTACTACAGAGCATAAAAGTACTTTCAGCACGTACTTCTAAACTAAACTTCTGAGTACTTTTAGTACCTTTACAAAGAGTCCCAAGTAAAAGTATCAAACATATAAAAAATAATAAATGCACTCTTAATACTGTCAGTACTAAAGGGATTAAGTACTCAAACACACACACACACACACACACACACACACACACACACACACACACATACATAGACGTGGAGTCGGAGCGGGGGAACAGCCGGAGCCTCGGACAGCGAGAGCAGCATGAGCAGCGTTCCGGTCACGAGCTCCATCAGGTAGAACAGGTGATTGTGGACGAACAGGTAGGCACTGAGAGCGCGGGGGTTCCGGGGGTGCGTGTAAAACTTATCATTATTCTCCCCTTCCTGACAACACACACACACGTTGATTAACGCTGCAACACAGGTGAGTTCTTAGTTATGAATATATGTGTGTGTGTGTGTGTGTCTGTGTATGCTTAGGTTACCTGTAGATATATAGCTGCTTCCTGATAGTTCACCTCCCAACTCTGCCGCAAGGAATTCGGGCAAGTGGAGTCCGGGGCTGCGGGGTTGCTCATGCTGTTCAGAGCATCGTAGGTCCCGACGCCGTCTGGAACAAGAACACACAGCATCGCTGAGTAAAAGCTGAACACACACACACACACACACACACAGACGCTGCTGCTTCTGATGAATACAAAAGCTACTACAGCTACTATAGTGGAGAAATGAGTGAGGATGAACATCTGCCCTGGTCCCTGATCCATACATCCCTGCAACCTCCCCAACTGTCCCCATGTACCCCGACTCGCTCAAACAACAAACACCGTCCCCGTGTACCCCGACACCATCACCAACACCGTCCCCGTGTACCCCGACACCATCACCAACACCGTCCCCGTGTACTCCGACCCAAACACCAACACCGTCCCCGTGTACCCTGACTCGCTCAAACACCAACACCATCCCCGTGTACCCCGACACCATCACCAACACCGTCCCCGTGTACCCCAACACCATCACCAACACTGTCCCTGTGTACCCCGACACCATCACCGACACCGTCCCCGTGTGCCCCGACACCATCACCAACACTGTCCCCATGTACTCCGACTCACCCAAACACCAACACCGTCCCCGTGTACCCTGACTCGCTCAAACACCAACACCGTCCTTGTGTACCCCAACACCATTACCAACACTGTCCCCATGTACCCCGACACCATCACCAACACCGTCCCCATGTACCCCGACTCGCTCAAACACCAACACCGCCCCCGTGTACCCCAACACCATTACCAACACTGTCCCCATGTACCCCGACACCATCACCAACACCATTACCAACACTGTCCCCATGTACCCCGACACCAATACCAACACCGTCCCGTGTACTCCGACTCACCCAAACACCAACACCGTCCCCGTGTACCCCGACACCATCACCAACACCATCACCAACACTGTCCCCATGTACCCCGACACCAATACCAACACCGTCCCGTGTACTCCGACTCACCCAAACACCAACACCGTCCCCGTGTACCCCGACACCATCACCAACACCATTACCAACACTGTCCCCATGTACCCCGACACCAATACCAACACCGTCCCGTGTACTCCGACTCACCCAAACACCAACACCGTCCCCGTGTACCCCGACACCATCACCAACACCATCACCAACACTGTCCCCATGTACCCCGACACCATCACCGTTCTGTCGCCGGGATCGACATTACACTCTGACTTACGATTTAACTGAAGTTGAACAGATCCAGAAGTAGTTCCTGTGTTCTTACCTCACTGACAGTGTGTGCACTCAGTAACTCGGTAGCTCGAGTTAGTTAGAGAGTTAGCTACCTAATTATGGTAATCAGGTACCCAGTTAGCTTACCCATTACGACGAGATAGTCGTAATAATAAATCAAACAATAAAGCAGAATAAATCCACGCTGACGCAGCAGTTTAACATCGCCACATAAATGCAGCACAGCTGGTCTCCTTCCGTTACCACGTACCACACGGCCGAGCGAAAGAGGAAGCGCGCTGGCCAATCGGCTGCCGGCTGACCACTTCTGCCATGGGTGCTGCCGGTTTCCGTGGCAATGACCATAAACAGACATCACTGGTAGTCGGTTAAAATGACAGAACATCAGCGTGTGAGCAGCTGACTGATGAGAGACGGGGTAGGTCCAAGAGTGAAGGGGGAAACTCCACGTATTTGGAATTCCTTTACATTCATTCAGAAACATGAAGAGTTGACTCCATCACTGAACACAGCCGACAGTGCCACACGTCAAATCAGAAAACATCAGCGCACTGTCCACATCCACCTACGGCTCCTTAGGAAGGGATTCTGCAATCCTCTAGGAGAAATGACAGGAAGAGATACTCGGTCTTCCCTGTTAAAAACCTGAACATACCGGTAACAGCAAACCTCGTCCTGGTCCTGGAGCTGCCGTCGTTTTGGTAAAGTCGTCTCTCGGCTGAAGTTCGGTTCTAGTGAGCGGAACGTAGTGAGGTCGGATCCCACGCCGCTTTCGGAGTCGGCGAGTGCTGACAAGTGCCGAATGACTAAATATAACAGTGTAAAAAAAACAGGAGAAAGCTTCTCGGGTCACTTCCTCTTTTCCTGCTCCGTTTCCTCCGAGAGCCGGACTCGGAGTTTCACTCAATCCCACCCAAAGCTCTGAAAGTCCAGTTTCATTACTCCACCTTGATCTGGACAGCGCTTTTACCTGAAAACAAATCCGTTTCTTTTCTCCTTTCAGTCGCTCTCCAGCTCCTCAGGAGCGAGATGATGCGTGAACGCTGAAGACCACAAAATATCGAACAACTGATCAGCGACGCCTTCCTGAAATATGTGATGGAGAGAAATGAAAACGCTGTCCATCGAGTGACGAGCCTCTCTCTCACACTGTCTGAGGAACAAAAAGTTTGAGAAAAGGAAGCGGCATCCAAAGTCCTACCTGTCCAACTGCAAACACACACACACACACACACACGCAGAGGAGACTTCAACGTGACACAAACACCGGACAGTGGAGCTGATCAGGTGATCATTGAGAAAAAATTTTTATAAAAAAGATGCAGTACAGAGAGATCACATCATGTGTGTGTGTGTGTGTGTAAAAATATAAAGAAGTGAGTCAGCACTGACAAAAGAGACAGCAGCGAGGGTTCCATAAGCACAAGGAGGTCCCAGTGCAGAGAGAGACAGTGTGTGTGTGTGTGTGTGTGTGTGTGTGTGTGTGTGTGAGGCATCAAACACTGCGCTGACACAGCATGTCAGTTCTGTGTTTGCACGCATGTACAAAGACCAGACTGCTGCGGTTGACACTCGGTCACATGACCATCAAAGTCAGGAAACTTTTCCCTTAAAGGGATGGCGTCCCCATTTTTTTGTTTGTTTGTTTGTTTTTGTTTACAGTGTGACATAGTTAAACGTTAAAAGTTAAACTGTTCTTTGGATGCCGATTCTTATTTAATTTATGTCTAGATCCGAGCAAATTTGTTACGGTCTGTTTGTTTAAAAATAAATAAAAACAAATAAATAAAAATCGCATTTTTCCATTTTTAAAACAAACCTTCTCAATCTGTTTTAAGTGGTTTATGGGCGGAGCTACGCATAAGCCCCGTGAACGATGTCCCGAATACACGCCGCTTCCGACCAATCGCGTCTAAAATTCTAATTGTAAAGGACGAACTGTCTTTTAACCGGAAAACATAACTAACACCATGCAGTTATGGATGAATTTGTGGTTGTCACGGTAACCCTGCTACTAAATAAATCCGTGACAAAACGATGACGTAAAATCCAGACTCTGTTACTGGAATCTTGTAACTAATGCAAGCTGCTGCACCAGCAGTTCGTGAACCGGCTAACTAGGCTAATATTTAATAATATCTCGCTATTTCAGACAGCAAAAGGATGCGGGGGCGTGTCCTCATTTGCATACTCATGTATATTCGTATATTCTGTTCAGAAGTGTTCCTACACCTATTTCAGTCGTTCCCTGGGTATTAAAAACATACTAAACATTTCGTATTTTAACATTGATTATTTTAATAGTTTAAAATGACGTGTTCAGGAGAAGTTTAAAAGTCCACGCCAATTTTTATTTTTCTTAAAGTGACAGCGTCCTATTTTTCCCTTATATCTAGGAAATATATACCGCCTAACTACACTACACACTGCCTGGCTAACTAGCAAGTAGGCTAAATAACTGAATATCTAGCTAGCAAACTAGCTTTAAGACAGGTGTTTTTTTTCCCTTTTCAAACTATGACACCCCCTCCAACCCTGTCCAGAAGTATTGGCACCCTCCTATCCCATCCAATGATAGAAAGTGCACCATAGCAGCGGATATGATTTGACTGGTGGTTCATTCTCATGCAAACAGCCAAAATCAGAAACTGACAAGGCCAGAGGATTCGCTCTCAAATACACACAAGAAAAATATAGAATTTAGTCCCTAGCTGTACCCCTACATAGTGAACAACAAGGAGTTTTCGGAGTGTCACAAATCCTTTTTTTTCTCCGTCAGATGGTTAGATGAGGGAACAGTGTGCAGGAAGACACACACACACACACACACACACACACACACACACACCGAAGATCCAGGTTTACAGCCAGACACGCCCCCAGGGGCAGGGCAGATACCTTCCAGAGAGCATTTAACTGGACAAACACAAGCCTAGTACAGGATGAGTCATCCAAAACCTGTTTTCTTGAGAGCGATGAGCAATAAAATAGAAATATCTCCAACATGATCTCTCTCTCTCTCTCTCACACACACACACACACACACACACACACACACACACACACTCTCTCTCTCTCTCTCTCTCTCTCTCACACACACACTCGCCCTCTCTTGAAGCTGAAATTGTGATATAATGAATGTAAAAGCTGGTTAAGGTGTGTGTGTGTGTGTGTGTGTGTTTAATATAAGCATTAGAGGAGACACTCACTCTCCTCCAGCAGATCAGCTGTTTCGTCCCAGGTTAAAATCAGAGGAACATCATCATCCCCGTCAGACATCCTGCAGCTTTCTGTCCTAAACCCCTGCTCTATCTGTAAATTAACCAGGCCACAGCTACAGACTCACCTCTGCTCACCTCTGCTCACACACCCTGTAAACAACAACACATAAACCCCTGCATCAAGTCTGAGCATGTTATTGATTCTGTCTCAAAGTTACACCTCCTAAACCTCGATGAACTTCCTGTCAGAGGTTAACACCGACTGAACCGTGTCCGACACACAGCTCACACACTACACAGCCCGCACTTTTACTGCTCTTTATACTCTCCACTTCATGCTCAGACGACACGAAACCCAATAACGAAACTAACACTATTCCGACATGTTCCTAGCTAAACTTGAATAGCGGCGACACTGCGGCTGTGTCCTAAAGCGCGCGCTTCTTACACAGAGTGCCACTACATAGTGCGCGCGCGTTGTTACAGAACGCCCTGAGTAGTGCACTAGAACAGGAAACACGGCGCCATATTGGATTCAGCCAAAAGTGGCGCTGAAGTAACTTTACGCCCTTGATTTTACGACAGTGTCGCAAACCTCCTATGTATCGCATGCATGACGTGTTACGAGAAACCATTTCATAACATAAGTGACGCACAAAAGAAAAATTACCCACTGTGATAAACTCAACCAAAATAAATACATAAATAATACGTAAAAGAATTATATCGCGGTTGTATTGATGGTATAACTGTATAAAGTTGCTTCGTTTAAAGATTAGGAATTTAAACGTCAACCAGCGCCATGGCAACAGTGTCATGGCAACGTAAACAAAACCGACTTTCATTTCTTTTCACATCGCAGGCAACTTTATAAACTCTTGAAATTAGACAACACTTGCAGACTCGTCCTCTGAAGGTAAAAAAAAAGGTTTATTACAGAAAGAATAAAGCAGGAGAGAATAATGACAGCGCTCTGAAGTGCTTGTGCTGAACCACTACTATATATATGAAACGCAGAGCATGACATAATTCTGTATACCGATAAGAAGCAGTTTGAGGCAGTTCGAACAGGCTTTGTTTTAGGATCTTAGAAGATGTTTAGACGAACCTTGAACAGAACATGTTTGTGTCTGTAAGCAGATAAACATTCTGTACTGATCTCAGTGACATCACATGGTCTTCTTAGGCATTATCTTCTAATGAACATGAACAGAACAAGAACAAAACTATTACACAGTAAAAGTGAATTTCCCTCACACTTTACAAATATGCAATATGTTAACCAATGTGTCAGTTTACCTACCATATACACGGGTGCATCTTAAAAAAATGAGAATATTGTGGAAAAGTTCATTTTTTTCCCCATAATTTAATTCAAAAAGTGGAACTTTCATATATTCTTGGCTCATTACACATAAAGCGAAATATTTCAAGCCTTTTTGTTTGTTTGTTTTAATCTCGATGATTACGGCTTACAGCTCACGGAAATCAAAAATCCACTTTCGCAAAGTATTTGAATAAAGAATTTTTGGAGATGCACCTGTATGTGTGTGTGTGTATATATATATATATATATATATATATATATATATATATATATGTTATATAAATATAACATACTACAGATTATCTCAAGACAAAAAAAGATACAGCAAGAGTACATTTGAAAACATGTGTATTTAATGTCAAACAGTATTCTTGTCCATGTAAAATATAAAATAGTAAATTAAAACCCAAAATTTGAATCACAATTTTCACAGAGTTCCATTTAAGATCTTTTCAAGCTGCTTTTGTACAAATTTTACATACACTACATACACGAGTGATTTTAAAGCCGTCCATGGGCCTGCGTCAGCTGTACTGATCATATTTTTCATAATATTTATAACGTACTGAATAAAGTGATACGGTTTAATGTTTAATCGCCTTCATCCTCAGAACTAATCTCCGTTCATAGCCTCAGAAGTTTCAGCAGCGCCTCCTGTTGGTCAAACTTGCAGCAGTAAACAAGTTCACGCCAAATAAAATGGCTGCCACGAGCAAGAAGAAGCTCATGTCTCTTGAAGCTCAGCGCATCATCAACGTGCTGGACGAGTGCGTGCACAAGATAGACGTGGTGTCGCTTCTGCCGCGTGAACTCGTGCGTCCTGAGAGCGTCTTCCAGGAGCTCGGAAACACGGCGGTCGAATCGCTCGGAGAACACCTGCGACTGTCCGAGGAGTTTCGCTCGCTGCAGGACACGGACACCGGGAACGACGAGTCGATGGTACGAGCCGTGCAGGACTCATTGAGGAACTTCCTGCGCCACGTGAGGCCTCACGAAGAAGTGGAGCCTGCGAAGGCAGCCATCAGAGGGGCGGGGCCAATCATCGAGGAGGACCAGAAAGTTGTGCAGGAACTTGGGGCAGGGCTACAGGGGTTCAGAGATATGCTAATGGAGCGGCTGATGACCACGCCCCAAGAGGAGCAGGAACGCAGGAGACACGGCCAGGAAGTGAAAGAGAGACAACAACGTAACGTAGAGTTACTTCGCACGCTAGAGCAGGAAATGAGAGTGGCGACAGAACACCGAGACACAGTGGTGAGGAACAGCATCAAACCCTCTCTCTCTCTCTCTCTCTGTCCCTCCCTCCGTGTCTGTCAATTTATCTATCGGTCTTTCTTTCTCTTTCCGTCTCTCCCTCTGTCTCTGACTCTTTCTCAGATCACTACGAAGGATGGAGAGATCCGGCATATGCAAGATTCCCTCCATCAGATGGAGAGAGCGTGGGAGGAGTTTGTGCAGCAGGTGCAGAAGAAGGCGGAGCAGCAGCACCAGTCAGATCTGAAGAACTCGGAGCTGAAACGCCCCCAACTCCAGGAAGAAGCCAATCAGCTGCAAGCTCAGTTCAATCGCCTCATCACGCAGCACAGGGAGAGAGAGGCCATGCTGAGAAAGGTGTGTGTGTGTGTGTGTGTGTGTGTGTGTCTCAGACGTCTAAATCACAGAATATGATGTTTTATCGCAGATGTATCATGTTATTATGATTTAGTGCTAAAAAATAAGAAATAAAAATGAACTCGTTTTTTTTTTAATGTAACTTCTTTTTAATAAAATAAAAAAAAGAACAAATCTGAATAAAAACATTTTTT
This sequence comes from Ictalurus furcatus, assembly GCF_023375685.1. Taxonomy (NCBI): domain Eukaryota; kingdom Metazoa; phylum Chordata; class Actinopteri; order Siluriformes; family Ictaluridae; genus Ictalurus; species Ictalurus furcatus. The sequence goes on from NC_071282.1 coordinate 1,213,362, forward strand.
ATTTAACATCAAATAACACTCGTGTCATGTTTTCAGAACAAAGTAATACAATTCTGGCAAAGTTAGCTCCTGCTGTGTCTGTTACGAAGCGCTGACACTGGAGACTCCTTCTTTACTTTTCTCGGTTCATTATTAGCAGAGCACGTCCCTGTGAACGGGCCGTTACTATAGAAACGATGAGGTATGAGAACGAGCGCATTAATACGAACCTGTACTTTGACGCTGCCGTGACAGAAAATTAATCAGTACCTTCCGACCAATCAGAATCCAGAATTCAGCGGCGCTGCAGTGAATAGAGCGCCGTCGCCTGCTGGGTTTTATTATTATTATTATCATTATTATTATTATTATTATTATTATTCCCCGCTGCAGAAGAACAACAAGCTGGAGACTGAGATTGAAAACTGGATTCAGAAGTACGATGTGGAAATGGAAGAGAAACAGGTCAGGGTGACGACGGATCCGGTTTATAGACCCCACTCCACATACACTAGAAGTTCTCCGGCTCTGTCCTTGTGTTGTATAAAATGTTTATTAAATAAATTGTGCGACCAAATGAACAAACAACAAAAAGATCTGATTTCTAAATCTCTCATCATTTTGTAATTCGGGATTCATTTACACACGCTTCGGTTGACGTGTGGAGGTGACGAGCGTCTAACGAAGATTCCGACCTGGGTGTGTTCCGTGTTTGTTTTGTGACGTGTGCAGGCGAAGCTGGAGCGTCTGACGCAGACGTACGCGGAGGAGCAGGCGGAGCTGCGCGAGCTGCAGGAACACTTCGCCGTGTTGGAGCTCGAGTACACGCAGATCGTGGAGGAGAGACGGAGAGAGCGCGAGCGAAAGGAGGAGGAGGAAAGGGAGAGGCAGGTGAAGAGCCGAGCCGCCGTGGTCATCCAGGCGTTATGGAGAGGGTGGAGAGTCCGCCAGGCCATGAAGAAGAAAGCCAAGAGCAGCAAGGGCAAGAAGCAGCACAAAGGGAAGAAGGGGAAGTGAAGAACAGGATGACGCGCTGGAATCTGATTGGTCGGAAGGGTTTCTTCGAGTCACATCACAAGCTGCGTTTTGTTTTGTTTGTTTGTTTGTTTGTTTAATGAACTTCAAGAGACAAAAAAGAACAACAGCGTAAGCGAACGGACGTTCCAGAATATTACACGTAAATAGAAACGGATAAAAAGTATGTCTCGCCGTGAAATAAACAACTACGACTGAACTTCTGCACAATACATTTATAGTGTTTATTTGTCAGACAGAGAGTCACAGTGTGTGTCGTACAACACCGTGTGTGTGTGTGTGTGTGTGTGGACTTTTACTCTCCATCAGTCAGCCTGGAGGATCTGCTGCTTCTGTCTGATCTGAGATGTGAGAGGATCTCAGTCCGATCCTCGATATACAGCCGAATCTACAAAAACAATAATGAATGTGAAATCTGATGCTGGAGATAATGTGTGTGCGTGTGTGTGTGTGCGTGTGTGTGTGTGTGTGTGTGTGTTACACCCTCACCCGGTCCAGCTGTCCCACAGTGTCGTCCACATTCACGCCCTCGTCTCCGCCCATGATGCCACCGGTCATGTGATAAAGGTTAAGGGTCACCACCTTTATCTGACTCAACAGATGCGTCTCTTTCACCGCCGCTGCTTGGATGTGATTCCACGACGACTCCTGTAACAAATAAATAAATAAATCTTATTACACTGTTATCGTTATTATAATAAATATGTCAGTAATCAACGGGGTCCAAGCACCACATTGTGACGTCTGCCCCAGCAGCGTCCGTTCATCACTGACGGCTGTTTGAACGATCCAGGCTCCGCCCACGAGGTTTGGTGGCGGATCTCGCTCCGTGTACGTTGTGAGCAGACCGTGAGCGTACCTGTGCGAGTGTGTGAGTCAGGACGTTGTCCAGCTCGGTCTGCAGTTGTGACAGCGTGTTGTTGTGCTGCAGTAAGATGGAGTTTTGTTCGCTGACGTAGCGTCTCAACTCTACGCTGTCACTCTCCCTCTGTCTCTCCACCTCGCTCTGCCGTCTCAGCAGGTGCTCTCGCGTCGACATCAGCGTCTCGAAGCGAGCCACAAGCTGCCCGACGTCCTCGAACTGGAAAACAGAAACTCCACGGTCCTGACTCGTCATGGTGTTTCTACCCCAGGGGGCAGGCGGTCATGTGACTCTCAGTCATGTGACTCACCTCCGTGGCCGTCTTCAGTACGTTGTGTAAGAACTCACAGTAGACTCTGAAGCGCTCGACTCGCTCCTGCAGTTTCTCCTTTTTCGCCAGCAGGGCGGCGATGTGTGCGTGTAACCGCTCCAGCTCTCGCTCTCGCTCTCTCAGCACGGCTCGCTCAGACTCCGCCTTCTTCACACCTCTTGCTCGCTTAGCATCGTTCTCCTGAGAGAGAGAGAGAGAGAGAGAGAGAGAGACACAGAGAGAGAGAGAGAGAGAGAAATTCCAAATCAGTAGTAGTCATACTGTTATTACAGGCCAACAGATAGAAGACAGAGGGAAAGACAGACATACAGAGGGACAGACAGACAGAGGGACAGATAATATACAGAGGGACAGATAGACATACATACAGACAGATAGACAGATGGAAAGATAGACAGACAGAGGGACAGAAAGACACGCAGACACTTACTTTGAGAAATTTGTCAAATTTGAGTAAAGAGTCTTTGAGATTTTCTTCTTTTTTCTTCAATTCCTCTTTTCTCTGTCTGAGACTCTCCCGCTTTACCTCAAACTCCTTCACACACACACACACACACACACACACACACACACACACACACACCAGGTGTATAAATGAACTGATGACTGAGTGTGTAACAGTGTAAGTATCTGTGAGTGTGTTACCTGTCTCTGTCTCCTCAACACATCGTCCACGTGTTTAATCTGCCTGCGCTTGTCCAGCAGACGTGTGACTCCTGAACACACGTCCTCTTCCTGCACGCGAACACTCCTGTAGCGCGCACACACACACAACCACACACACACATGCACACATTTAATTAATCATCAGTGAAAATAGAGACTTTTTAACAACAACAACAACAACAATAATAATAATAATAATAATAAGGTAAACAGAATAAGACATTTAAACATGCGGTAAAGAGAAATTAGAGAATGTAAATTATTATTATTTTTGTATCTAATCATGACTGATGTTTTGTTTTTGCAGTATGATCACTAAGAGTATAGTAATATGAGGATCATTACTTTAACTCTGATATAAACTTTCATGGGTTTTTATTTATTTATTTATTTATTTATTTTTGAAGAGAGAGAAAAGAGTAATTCTGATCAAACTGCGTCCAGGAAACTTCCTTCCCACTTCATTCTGCGTCTCTGGACTCGAGCTGAAGTTTGAGTTTCTCTCTGTAAAGTTTTAAAGCTACGAAGTTTTCAAACACACACATTACTGATGAAACTCGTCTTCTTACTCTGAGAGGTGTTCCTCAAAAACTGTCCTGATGCACTCCTCCAACTCCACACTCATCTTCTCTCTCACTCTTTACAATCCTGCTGCACAAAATCACCTCGACTTTTATACACACACTTTTTTCCCCTTCTTCTTCTTCTTTTTTTTTGTTGTCGTTGCCACAGAAACTGTGCAAACCAGAACTCGGAAGTGACTCTGTCGCCCTCTGGTGGTGAAAAAGCGCACCACATACAGCGCAAACAACAATTAGAAAACAATTAAGTTAGACAGAGAGAGAGAGAGAGAGGTCATGTGACACAGAAGAATGAAATGAAATGGATTGGATTTTGTTAGACGAGATTCCATATCAATCTCACAAACCCGCAGACAGCCCATTAGAGGGAGTTCAACAAGAGTGTGTGTGTGTGAGGGAGAGTGTGTGAGAGTGTGTGTGTGTGTAATTACAGTCTAATTTTACTAGTTTGGAGTCTGTTATTAGTTCTCTGAGGGAAATGTTGATATTCCTGACGGTTTTCGGTGGTTTTCGGCGATCCTACAGTGTCCTTAACAGACTCGTGTGCTAGCTCAGTAAATTGTTAGCCTTGGCCACACCGGTGGTGCTTGCAGAGTCGGTTTAGTAATGTAGCGAATGTACTGAAAGGTCTTGTGTGCTAGCCGTTAGCAGGAGAATCTACTGTACATGTTTCTGCCTGTCGAGCCGCTAATAACCCGGTTAGCTAGCAGGCTGTTAGCTCGGTCCTCCACTTCACTCGGTAAAAACGAATGCTAGGTCTCAGACGCTCTTCTACTAAAACATGACGGACTGCCGAACTGTTTCTCCGAAGGTAAACGTTTAGCGTCAGATGAACAGATGAGTCTAAATGCATGGACTCATCGAGATGTTGAGGCGCTCGTTATGATCGTCACATGACCTCTGTTTCGGGAGCCGTGATGGCATGCGGTCAGTCGCGCTGATGTACGTCTCTGCGTCTCCGTATCGCACAGCCATAAACTCTTGTTTGGGTTAAATGGGGCTCTTTGGGATGTACAGGCTAATGAGATTACAGGCTAATCTAAGCGCTGTTTAGCAGGGTGTGTGGAAGCCCCCCAGCCGCGTCTGTAACAGCAGGGAGATTCGACTCGAGCCAAATTGCCCTATTAGCTCAGAGAGAGGCCACTCAGGACGGTTAATAGGCCATAATGGAGGGTTAGGCTTGATCGGGAAATCTGCCCCGGGGTCACGTTTGGACAGATTTAGTAGTGCTTTCATGTCTGAGTGGAGATTTACAGTAGCGTGAAACGATACACAATTCCAGTAAAAACACCAAGTGGTGCACTCTGACATGGGGAATAAACTCGCACTAACATTCAATTAAATTTAAGGATCTAGTTTCTACAGCACTAAACTTTCCTTTTTATATATATATATATATATTCTCTGAACATGTCTAATGTTGGTTTCATTATTTGGTATTTTTTTTTATAATAAGTGCTAACGTGTTACTTATTTTCAAATGTAATTATTCACCAAACTATCAAAACGAGACAGGAATCAAATGTAATTTCTCGTCTTTATTCAGCCTCCCGAGCACGTCAAGACACGTCTACTGTATACAGATTCATTTAGAACAGTTCACGAGGGAATAAATAAATAAAGTACAGTCCCGTCTGAAACTATTGGAACGGCGAGGACAAGTCATTTGTTTTTTGCTGCAGACTGAAGACATTTGGGTTTCAGATCAAAAGATGAAAATGAGAAGAGAGTTTAGAATCTCAGCTTTTTATTTCCTGGTATTTATATCTACCATGTTATATGTTATTTACTTCAAGACTTATCTGTTCCAATACTTTTGCTCAGCTGAAAATTGTGTGGTCTGATACAGAAGGGTCTGTGTTTTATGTTGTTTAAAACGTCTAGATGTAAACACCAGGAAATAAAAAGTGAAATCCTAAACTCTCGTCTCATCTCCATCTTTTCATCTCAAACCCAGACGTCTTCGGTGTTCAGCACACACTAACGACCTGACCTCACTGTTCCAATAGTTTTGGAAGGGACTGTATGTAGTAAATAAAACCGTTTAAAACAGTGTACAATAGTTGGTGAATAAAATTTGACCGTAAATCGTTCAAATCAAAACTACACAATAAATAGTCTGAGTGATTCAGAATGATCTTGTTTATCCCCTTATTGTATTATTGTCTGAGCTATTTCACACACACACACACACACACACACACACACATGATTCAATCTGTCATTAAGAGATTTATTTCAGAATGTGGAATCATTTGTCAGAGATTCGTTGCTGATCCATTTGTCTATGATTTATAGATTCATTACTGAATAATTTCCGTTATCTAAAGATTCATTAAAGATTCATTTACCAGTGGTTCAGTAATTAATAGCTGAGCTTGTTATCAGTAATTATGGGACCGGTTTCTGAATCGTTTGTCTATGATTCGGTGATTTATTGCTGTGTCAGAAGGTGGAATCATTTAGATGTGATTCAGAGATTGATTGCTGTTGCTTTTGTCTATGATTCAGAGATTCACTGCTGGAATCATTTCTCTGATTCAAAGATTCATTTAGGCCTCTGTGTCCGCCGTCCTTACTGAAGGAGGCGTGGCCTCTGGGTTCCACAGGATCAATGAAGAAGGCGTGGCCTCTGTAGCTGTCACCCATTGAAGGAGGCGTGGCCTCTGTTGCTGTCAGACTTAGTCAAGTAGGCGTGGCCTCCGGGCCTCTCAGTCTTAGTAAAGTAGCCATGGCCTCTGTAGCTGTCAGTCTCAGTGAAGTAGGCGTGGCCTCTGTAGCCATCAGTCGCATTGAAGTGGGTGAGGCCTCTGTAACTGTCAATCTCATTGAAGTAGGCGTGGCCTCTGGGCCTCTCAGTCTTAGTGAAGGATGGATGTCTTATGGGCATTTACAAGGAAGGACATGTGGCCTCTGGGCATGTCAGTTCCACGGAAGGAGGTGTGGCCTATGGGCCTGTCAGTCTTAGCAAAGGAGGTGTGGCCTATAAGTCTGTTAGCCTTAGCAAAGAGTACAGGCTCAGGCGTGTCATTTACAGGGAAGGTGGCGTGGATTCTGTGTCTGTTAGTTCCACAGAAGTAGGTGTGGCCTCTATACCTGCCAGTCATGGGAAAGTGGGAAAGGAGGCGTGGCTTTTGTACCCCTCAGTTGCATGTAAATGTCTGAGACCGATACACTGGAGGATGGAGATCTGAGCTACCACCCCACTCCGCTTCTCATGCCGTGACTCTGCTCCTGCTCCATGTACAGAGCGTAATCAGCCATCGGGCAATGCGACTGCACGCCCAGTTCACAGGTGTAATGTGGGTAGATGTCCTGGGAAAGCTCAGGGATGGAGTATGAAGCCCCGCCCACTTCCCGAGAGGAAGTAAACGTTGAATAAGGTGGGCACTCGGTGTAAGATTCCCACTGTACGGTGGTGTACATACACGGCTGACGCTGCACTGAATCCGCGCTGTAGGGGGCGCCGTTACTCGACCCAAACTCCATCTGACAGGAGGAGGACAGGAGGTGAGAGGAGGAGTCAGTTTTGGCAAAAGAGTCGTCTTCTGAAGCAGGAGTGTGTTTTCCTATGAGGAGAGAAGAACGTACACTACACTACACGTACACTACACGGAGTGAAGCGTGATTATTTATTTATTTATTTTTACCTGGAGGCTCCGAGCAGGTGTAGTCGGACGTGAGGGCGGGGTTACGTGTGTAGGGCGTGGCTGAATCGACTCTCGGGCGAACTGTCGTTCTTGGTACCAGCGGGAATTCCTTACTGTACGGCGAAGGACATAAAGAATGCATCAGAGAATTGAATGTAACTGTAAAGGGATAAAAAATGTTTAATCATTGCTGTAGTATCAGAGGAATAAAACACTTATTTTAAAATGTGTGTGTGTGTGTGTGTGTGTGTGTGTGTGTGTTGTCCCACCTCTGCGCACAAAGTATTCGGTGCATATCGATGTCGTCGTTACCTCGGAAACCCTTAGCAAACGGATTGTTCTCAATCTTTAACTGAGTGATCTAAAAGACATTAAGTGGAAAAACATGACACCGCCGTCCATCCATCCGTCTGTCAGCGTGTGTGTGTGTGTGTGTGTATTTTTTCTCACCGTGTGGTTCTGGTAGGACGTGACGGCTATGAAGGTGGTCTCGGGGAATGAGTGTGTGCAGAACGCCGCGCTGCTGGAGTCAAAACCGTTCTTCTCATCAGCCTTCACTATGTGCAGCCGAGGCTGGTATTTATGCATGGAGTTTAATATGATCTGTGACACACACACACACACACTTTAACAGTGTTTACCCATCCATCCATCCATCCATCCATCATCTATATCATCTATCTATCCATCAATCCATCCATCCATCCACCTATGATCTGAATCATCCATCCACCCACCTATAATCCCCCATCCATCCATCCACCCATTCATCACTCTATCTCCATCCATCCATCCATCCATCCATGTGTCCATCCACCCATTCATCACTCTATCTCCATCCATCCATCCATCCATGTGTCCATCCACCCATCCGGTTATCTACCCATCCATAATGAAGTCAGAAAGACAGGATATTCAGACAGATGTTAAAAGTCTGATAGTGAAGGAACGTCAGATGTTGGTCAGCACTCACGTGACCGAAGGTGTCGAGGTGGTTGTTGGTCAGTTTGAGTTTCTGGAAGGAGACGAGTTGTTTGGTCCAGTGAGCTCCAGGTGCAGGAGAGTCGGGATGAACGTACAGTCGACCCGGAATAGCCGGATCTGCTTTCCCACTCACTGACCTGAGAGAGAGAAAAAGAGAGAGAAAGAGAGAGAGAGAGATTGTCTTAAGCCCATATATATGAAGTTAAAGATTCACTCTTTAAATGTTTCTTTAAAAGTAGCAAAAGCAGGATAAAAATAGCAGCTTACTACATCCATCCATCCATCCATCCATCCATTCAGTCATCCATCCATCCATCCAGTCATCCAGTCATCCATCCATCCATCCAGTCATCCAGTCATCCATCCATCCATCCAGTCATCCATCCATCCATCCAGTCATCCAGTCATCCATCCATCCATCCAGTCATCCATCCATCCATCCATCCAGTCATCCATCCATCCATCCAGTCATCCATCCATCCATCCATCCAGTCATCCATCCAGTCATCCATCCATCCATCCCATCATCCATCCATCTGTCCATGCATCCATATTTTACCCATCTATTCACTCACTCATCCATCCATCAATCCATCATCTATAAAAATTTCACATTTAACATCCAAAAAGATGAAACATTCTGCATCGAAAATAATTTAACATGAGAATATCTCTGAAACATTTAATGTGATGAAATGCATCATGGTGTCAGTATTCTATCTTCTGTGTCCCATCTGCATGTAGATTCACACGAGTTTTTTCATTATTTTCAACGCTTTAAATCATGTACTTTTTAAATCATGTACTTTTTAAATCATGTACTTTTAAGCTTCCTTGTGGATCTCTGTGATGAAGTGTGACCAAATCAGAAAGGGTTCCAAGCTGAACTCATTTACTAGCCTAAGAACCTGGTTAAGAACCCTTGAACCCTACGGCTGATCTTTATCTTACCATCTGTTATCTGCATATTTGTAGCGGTGCTCATCAGCAGACACGACGTCCATCAGCAGGATGTATTTAGCTCTGGGGTTCAGACCTGTGACCTTCACTTTGTAACTCGGGAACATTCGCCTGTTCGAACAGGAAATTGGTGAAAGAAACGTGTATACTGTAGGTGTCAGGGCTGGAGATCTCAGATCAGCACTGTGGGTGTCAGGGCTGGAGATCTCAGATCAGCACTGTAGGTGTCAGGGCTGGAGATCTCAGATCAGCACTGTGGGTGTCAGGGCTGGAGATCTCAGATCAGCACTGTGGGTGTCAGGGCTGGAGATCTCAGATCAGCACTGTGGGTGTCAGGGCTGGAGATCTCAGATCAGCACTGTGGGTGTCAGGGCTGGAGATCTCAGATCAGCACTGTAGGTGTCAGGGCTGGAGATCTCAGATCAGCACTGTGGGTGTCAGGGATGGAGATCTCAGATCAGCACTGTGGGTGTCAGGGCTGGAGATCTCAGATCAGCACTGTGGGTGTCAGGGCTGGAGATCTCAGATCAGCACTGTGGGTGTCAGGGCTGGAGATCTCAGATCAGCACTGTGGGTGTCAGGGCTGGAGATCTCAGATCAGCACTGTGGGTGTCAGGGCTGGAGATCTCAGATCAGCACTGTGGGTGTCAGGGCTGGAGATCTCAGATCAGCACTGTGGGTGTCAGGGCTGGAGATCTCAGATCAGCACTGTGTGTGTCAGGGCTGGAGATCTCAGATCAGCACTGTAGGTGTCAGGGCTGGAGATCTCAGATCAGCACTGTGGGTGTCAGGGATGGAGATCTCAGATCAGCACTGTGGGTGTCAGGGATGGAGATCTCAGATCAGCACTGTGGGTGTCAGGGATGGAGATCTCAGATCAGCACTGTGGGTGTCAGGGCTGGAGATCTCAGATCAGCACTGTGGGTGTCAGGGATGGAGATCTCAGATCAGCACTGTGGGTGTCAGGGCTGGAGATCTCAGATCAGCACTGTGGGTGTCAGGGCTGGAGATCTCAGATCAGCACTGTGGGTGTCAGGGCTGGAGATCTCAGATCAGCACTGTGGCTGTTCATTACACACTACAGATCCAATAATTCCACATTGTTGCTGGTGTTAATAAAACATACTGATGATGAGAACAACACTGTAAGGCTTCACACATAAACTAATGATGTGTTGACATCTAATGATGAATTTAAAATACTTTTGTAAACAACAACAACAACAATAATAAAAAAGTAGAATGAAACAGAATATTGGGTTTGCTCACCGGCCCGCTTTGGTGATGATCATTTCCGTGGTGACGTCATGAAACTTCCTCCACAGATCGCACTCGTGTAGGTGAACTCTGATGCCCTCCATGCCCTGCACCCGCACGGGCACGATCATATCATATCATATCATAAAATATCATTTCATATCATATCATAATATGTATATATATTTGTTAAATTATAAATATATGGTAGTCCTAGAATTAATATTATTATACATTTTATTAGTAGTACTAGGGCTCACAATTATTATTATTTATAATGAATTGTATTATTATTAATATATACTATTATTATTTAATATAATATAATGCTAGATCAATTCTATAAAATGTATGTAATTAGTGGAACAATTTTTTTTATTGTTTTCCTAGCATGTTTTAAAATAATAATAATAAAATTAATAAAATAACAATAATAATACACAAACTGTAAACAACACAATTTTTTCCTTTTCTTTTTCTTCTTATTATAATTAAACCAAATTGTCTGCTATCTCAGATTTATTTAGCCTTTTCATTCATCATTTAAAAACATCCACATTCTTTTTACATTATTTAAGATTGCGAAGGAAATTTTATTTGAATTAAAAAGTTAATGGATTGTCCACGTGAAATACCATGAGGGGAAAAAAACTGATAAAATATCACCTGAAATTAAAAACAGCAACAACAAAAGATTTTTTTTTTAAATGACGTGTTATGGAAATTATTGAAAAACAAAGAGAATATCATTTTTGAACAAAATTCTCGATGTACAAAAGTTTAGAACCGGCGCGTGGTGAAGCTGATCTCTGTGGTTACATTTTTTGTTTTTTGTTTTTTAAATAAAATTGAATGAATAACTCATTGTTACATTCGAGTCTGTCAGAAAAGTATATATTCTGGTTCTTTTTTAAACTTCACTTTTAATTTTAATCTAAGCCGAACATCAATAAATAAATAAATAAATAAATAAATAAATCCGTTATATTTGTAATTCTTCATAGACTGCGTTGCAGACTGATTGAATTATTCCTGTCAATAATATTAGCACACTTAAAGTGAAAGCGGACAGAAAAAATAAAGTATTGAACTGTACTTTAATCCTTATTGTGCTTGTTACCTGAGCACGTGCAGGTGCTCCTTAAGATCCAAATTATGCACCTTAAATTATTTGAAATGTTTAAAGCCGGAAGGAACAGAATGAACAGTTCAATCTAAGCAGCAAAGAATAATTCAGCTCGGTATCTTCATTCCCGAGAGTGACATCATAGAAGCGCCTAATTTTATTCCCTTAAGAACCAAACAAACGTTTTACTGCATTGTTAAGGGAATAAACGTGTTGTTGTTTTAATAACTTTGTTCAGTTTTTGTATTCACACTGACCTTTTCTCTCTCCATGGCATGAAGGGATTCTTCCTGCTCCTCGCGCTTGATAAAATTCCACGAGAGTATAAAAAGATTGAGCTCCCTGTAATAATGATAAATCCTACACGAGTCAGATTAGTACAGAGAATCAGCAGCCTGTACACTACACTCACATCTGCGCTGTTTATTTCTCTTCCTCTCCTCTCTGTTCTTTCTGCTCTCCTTTTTATAGCAGCACTCATCCCTTCTTTCTTTCGTCACACTGTTCTGCTCGCGCGCTGAACCCTGCTCCGGGACCCGCGCGCTCGTTTCCTCTTTAACATGGACGCTGTGCACTCAGATCTCGTTCTGCCCTAGACTCTGTATTTTGGGAGATGGGGAGGTCACAAAATTGGAGGATAGGTACAAAAAAGATTGGGTTTTGACCAGTGTGATGATTGGTAGGCAGGTTATTTTAAGGGGATGGAAATCAGATGGAGCGCCCTCGTTTCCAGAGTGGTGTGTGGAGATGGGGAGGGTGACTGCCTTTGAGGAGGGGTCAAGCAGAGGGATGGGAGTTGGGAATTCCTTCAGGAAGAAATGGAGCAGTTCTTTGGCGTTTTTGGGGGACTCTCTATAGTGGGGATTTATGTTAAAATAGTTTGATTCATTATATATGTTGTTTGTCTCTTTGTGTTAACTTGTGAATCAATAAAAGTGTTAATTACAAAAAAAACATGGACGCTGTAACGCGGCTCGAGGCGACCTCACGCGCTCCGTTCCTTCACCCGAGAATTCAAAGCTTCCTTCTTATAAACGTAAAAACCACCCGTGACGCACCTGTCTACGTGTCCACTTACGTCTCTATAACTGTCTACCTGTCCACTTACGTCTCTATAACTGTCTACCTGTCCACTTACGTCTCTATAACTGTCTACCTGTCCACTTACGTCTCTATAACTGTCTACCTGTCCACTTACGTCTCTATAACTGTCTACCTGTCCACTTATCTGTCTCTATAACGTCAACTTGTTTATCTCTCTAAATGTCCACCTGTCTACCTGCCCATCTGACTTCCTGTCCGCTAGTCTACCTGCACACCTGTCTTCCTGCCCAGAAGCCACAGAACAGGTATTAAAAATGCGCCATGCGTGATTCTTTCACAAATGTAGTGAATCGTAACAACCGTAAAAAGTTAAGGAGGTCGCTGAGGGGTAACTAGGGGTACCTCAGGGTAACTAGGTGATAGCTTGTGCTTGGTCTTTATCTGTCTGTCTCTTTGTGCTCGTTATAAATAAATGTGGCCTCTAATCATATCGAACATTTCCATTCACTAATAAACATCTCTCTCTCGGTGTCTGTCTAACTATCTATCTATCTGTCCGTCCGTCTCTCTCTCTCTGACATACACACACTTGAAAACATGCTTCTATAAATAATGAAGAGGGTGATAAGGTTGAAGACCTGTTCAGATAAAGCGGTTTAAATCCCAGATACCGCGCGCTGAGAAAAGCACCAGGAGCTCGAGCCTGGCAGTAACAGACAATAATGTACAAACAAGTAAACAGATCATTTTGCATCAACAGCAAACAGAACTATTACAATGGTACAAATGTGAATATACTGTATATTATATATTCTTCATTACTAACAATTTTACACACTCACAAAGTCAAACGAAATCCTTATTCTAATTTACGTCACATTTATAGTTTTCATGGGGAAAATATTTCAATCTTCTTCATGTCAGCGTTCTCCTCGTTCTACAGGTATTACACAACTACAGGTTTATTCCTTACTTCTATAAGAATCAGATCCGGTGTGACACAAACATCATTTTATTTAACTTTACTTGTGTTCTTGTCTTTCTACAGAACAGATACTGTGTCGCCCCCATGTGGCAGAAGTGCGAGTTTACAGCTCTCTTTTTTTATATTAGTAGTTAAACACCTGTATAAGATTTTTTTTTTAAAATCCTTATCTCTACTAAACACTTCGCTCTGTACAAAATATTGGCACCCCTCTACCGTCATCATCACTGAAAAGGGAACACTACTGAACAGATATTACTTGGTTTTGGGGGGGGGGTATTTTACCCAGAATTCCACTTCCTATTAACAGTGAAACAATAATAGGAATGAGATAAAATGCAACGCGCGCACACACACTCTGCAGGAGTCATCTGAGATGATTTATTGTACTGCATTCAGGTAAAGTTACATGCTGAAATATGATTGGTGGAGCAGGGAGCATGATTAATTGAAGCTCCACCCACAGCATCAACAAGGAAGGAAGGAAGACTCAGGTGCAGTTCAGGTCCATCCTCCACGTTCAAAACCGAGAACAAAACATGCAGTTGTGTGTGTGTGTGTGTGTGTGTGTGTGTGTGTGTGTGTGTGTGTGTGTGTGTGTGTGTAAAATCGGCAATAAAAGGCACTTGCGAACAGATACACTTTTGATAGTCGTGTAAACATAAAAGACAGGCAGCGTAAAAACATTTAACATCTAGACTACATTCATACAAAAATAGATCCCGCGTTCATCTCTCTAGTGCACACTTCATAAAAATAAAAAAAAACAATTGAAAACCCTGAATCTTCAGTAGCCACGACAAAAGCTGCTTTAAAAAAAACCCAAACAAACAAACAAAAAAAAACAGCTGCCATAAGAACAACTACATTATTAAAGTAAACATTTAAACACACACACATGATCCTCCCATCGACTCCACCCACTCCACCCACTCAGGCTCCACCTCCTGAAGTCTCACACTGGAACAGGAAGTCGTGCTGACGATAAATTTCTACTTTGAAAACACATTTGCGAGTACAGAGTGCGCTTGGTTGTTGTTTGTTTTTGTTTGTTTTTTTTAAAGAAAAAAATTCAATGAGATTTTAACACGTAAGAAAATATATATATATATTTTTTTAAATCAGACATCTATTAGCTATGTTAGCTATGCCGGGAAACAACGAAACGATGTATCTGAACTGAACAACATGATGATGCGTAAAACTATAACTTACAGGTCACACGCACCGTAACGGGGAACAAGCGACGTCGAGGAACGTGTCCGGCTCAGGCGTGAGAACGCAGGACTGTGAAATACTTCCGCGTCAAAGGGCGTGTTCTATCCCATCAGGGAGGGTCTGTTCACCAGAGAAACGTACCGTGGAAACAACAGCGGTAGAAAACATCGCATACTATTTACTACAGTCTACACGTCTACTCCGGGAACGACGAACACGTTTACAGTCCAAATGCGTGATGATGATAGCTATCATTTCTTAGGTTAATATATTCGTTTTTAAATTTAAATATCCACCAGGAAGTGTATACGTGTGTGTGTGTATTATAAAGGTACGTGGCTGAACAGGTAGGACACCGACTCTCCGTTGTGGGTTCGTCTGATCGCTTCAGCCAGAATCATCGAGATGTCGATCACCTGCACGAGGGGGCGGAGCAAACACACAAAAAACACGCCAAGTTACCGTGGTGTTACGACACAGCCATTTTTCACTGTCGCTCAATCGTTATGGAAACAAAACAGAAAAGAAAACATGATACTGATGGAAGGAGGTTAAAGAGAGAATTACGTGGACAGGTGAAGAAATCAATTTTACACAATTTAATTCAGCACATCGACAGCGTTCGCGTCCGAAACCTTTCGAAAAATCGCTTTAAAGTAAAATGATTTTCAAGCAGCCGTTTCTAGATAGACGCAGTTTACTCTGTCGCTTACTCGTGTCCGCCGAGCCACAAGGGGGCGCTACAAGGCTGCAGGAATTCTATAATATTTAAAAAGTAGGTTACTCAGGGGTCTCAATCAACATTTGTCTGCAAGCAGGTGTGGTTCAAAATTTGGATGGGGGGATGGGGGGGGGTGTAATCGAATCGGATTGATTCACGATTTCCATTAAAGTGCACACATTAACTACGAACACTCAGTAGTTACTAAAGACTACCGAGTATCCAATCAGAACTGCTACATTCTGAAGAGAAACATGGTGGTGGTAGCTTAAACTGCATCATAATAATAATAATAATATTAGAGATTAATTATATTTGTGTGTGTGTGTGTGCAGGAAATCGGGTCTTAAGGGGTTAAAAGGCAAAAAATGTTTTCCGACCCGTGTTGTACCAGGTGCGATTTTGTCCGCAGCATAAACAAAGCCATGGGAACGGCAAGCTCGGGTTTTTATCTCGGCACAGCCCGCCGTTATCTGTAACCTCGCCGTGTTCCCTGAAACAGTGGAACTTCTCAGTTAACTCTTATTGATCTCAGACCCGTTAGTCTCGCGCTGCTGAGGAAAACGAACATCATTTTGCTAACTTTGCCATGACGGCGTAAGCTGACGAACCCGTACGACCGGGGTGTGACCTGAGCTGGCCGAACATCCCGATACGAAGACGTAATGATGTGTGCTCGAAGCTGCAGAGGTGTGTTTCTGGTACCTGGATCTTGTCACACTGTTTGATCTTGTCCTCTTGAGGGATGGTGTTCGTCACTACCACCGCCTCGAAGTTGGTGCTGTTTATGCGGGAGATGGCGGGTCCCGAGAAGATCCCGTGCGTCAGAATGGCGTAGACTTTAGTCGCGCCGGCCGAGACTAACCTAATACAGAACACACACACACACACACACACACACACACACACTACTATTCCGAGCCTCTCTCTATTGTCATTCATATGGGTGTTATTTTTACTTCTCCATGTGTGTGCGCGTGTGTGTGTGCGTCCTCACTTCTCCGCAGCGTGACAGACTGTCCCGCAGGTGTCC
The DNA here is from genome assembly GCF_023375685.1 of Ictalurus furcatus. NCBI lineage: Eukaryota > Metazoa > Chordata > Actinopteri > Siluriformes > Ictaluridae > Ictalurus > Ictalurus furcatus. The sequence goes on from NC_071282.1 coordinate 1,229,794, forward strand.
GCCATGTCGTCCACCAAGATGGCGACTCGGTCCTTGATGTCCCCGACCAGAACCATGCGGTCCACTTCGTTCGCCTTCTTCCTCTCCTTATGGATCAGGGCGAAGTCAACGTTCAGACGATCCGCTATGGAGGTCACCCTACACACACACACACACACACACACACACACACACACACACCTACTGCACATCTCCTCATATCCATATTGCTGCTTACTCACACCACACGGTTTGAATGTTAATTAATTCGTGATAGGAAGTGAAAATAATATTAATGATGATAATTAAAACAGCGAGTTGTGTTTATTAAACCACCACGCTCGGACAAACACTGACTCTGACCATACAAAATGCACACTACACACACACACTGCAGATCGATGCACAAACTCACGAGCTGCTCGTAAGGGATCCGAGCTGCTGTTTGATCTTTAAGTTAAAGCGTGCACTAGCGTAGTTAGAATGGAGAGCTTGCAGAGGGATGCTTTAACATGACCTCACCTTAACCTTTAATGTACTGTTTTAGGGGCTTTGGGATGACCTTATTTTCTGGAGCAGTGTCGGAGTGACTACTCTGAGTTTTGTGTTTGTGTGTGTGTGTGTGTGTGTGTGTGTGTGTCTAAGCCATACTCTGTTAGTCGACAGCCAGCCGAGTACGTTTTTATTTATTTTAGAAACACTCTCACACGTACACGCAGCAGGCCCTTACCCTCCACACCTAAAGGGAACAAAAACACACTCGTGTCCACCTTTATTGTCGGAGCGGAGCTACAGCGCAGTGTTCGCACACTTGCCCTAGACACCTGTAATCACTGCTAACTATTTTCTGGCGTGGCCTCATAACTCTGCCTCTCTCATTCGTCTTGCTTGACTACCGATTTACAAGACAGCCAATAGCGTTCGAGACACCACACATCACACCAAGCTCCACCCATGGGGCAGGGTGTATATAATAAGATGAATAATAAGCTCTTATGAATAATAAGCTCTTTTAATAAGTTCTTTCTCAGAGAACTAGAGAAACACACAATGACACGACGGAGAAAGAGACACAATGAGAGAGAGGGAAAGCTAGAGAGAGAGAGAGAGAGAGAGAGAGAGAGAGAGAGACAGTGAGACAGACAGAGGGAGAGAGGGAGAGACAGAGTGAGACAGACAGACGGACAGAGGGCGAGAGAGACAGACAGAGTGAGACAGACAGAGGGGGATGGAGAGAGACAGCACACACCTCTTAGCTCCTCCAGCATCAGGAGAAACGATGGTGCAGTTTTTCCATTCGTTTATATTTTCTCGGATCCACTTGAGAACAGCTGGCTCAGCGTACAGATTGTCTACGGGGATGTCGAAAAAGCCCTGACACACACAAAAACACACCCCTTATACAATTGTATACAAACCCCAGTATATTTATCCACATACTCCTCGTCTCTTCATCAGCTCCACAAGAGCAAAAACAAAAACAGAAGAATCAGTCCAGGTAGCAGGTGTAACCATGTCCCTGTCCCACAGCTAACATTTCCCTCGCTGCTGGGATTCACACTTATATCTGTGTTTACACACCCGTTGCTATGGTTACGTTTAATTGATCCGACAGTAATAAAATGCTACAAGACGCTCGTTAGCGTATCACTCAGTCGAGAGCTACAGCTCCGTCCTCCATCTTCTTCGTGAACAGATTTATGGGAGAGCCATAAAAACACACCCCCGCACTTTTAAACAGAGTTTATAGTCAAGAGCACATGCCTCTGTGTGTGTGTGTGTGTGCGCACACCTGTATTTGGGATGCGTGTAGGTCCATGGTGATAATGTGATCGGCGCCTGCTACAGAGAGCATATTCGCCACCAGCTTAGCGGAGATCGGGGCACGACTCTGTACACACACACACACACACACACATTAATAACACAATAACATTATAATTATATCAATAATGTTACAATATTACATGGTAAACATGATAAGCCATGCTCGCCAATCTCTGTGTTTATTTATTTATGTGCAGCGTGAAAGAGAGAGAGACAGACGGACAGATGAGAGAGAGAGAGACTGACAGACAGATGAGAGAGAGACAGACATAATGAGAGAGAGAGAGAGAGACAAACAGAGAGAGAGAGAGAGAGAGAGACTGACACAGGCAGACAGACAGACAAACAGACACAAGACGGACAGACAGACTTATGGACGGACGGACAGACACACAGAGAGACAGACAGACTGACTTACGGACAGGCAGCTCAGACGGGATCCAGTTTGTAATTGAATTTGCGTGACTACAACCGATTAGTATCACTGTTAATAACAGCGCTCTGTGTGTGTGTGTGTGTGTGTGTGTGTGTGTGTGTGTGTGTTAGTAAGTTGGCTCTCTCACCCCCACCTTATCCTTCTTGTCCTGGCGGGCGTAGGGGAAGCAGGGGATGACGGCCGTCACTCGGGATGCTGAGGCAATTTTACAGGCGTTTATCATGATTAACAACTCCATCAAATTATCATTTATCTCACCACACCCACTCTGGACGATGTACACGTCTTCTCCACGCACACTCTCCCCGATCTCTACACTGTACACACAGACACACACACACACACACACACATGCATGAATCCTTATTAACAAAGTGTATGTAATCAGGTTTATGACATCACAACACGGCTCCGACTGAGGAATCGTCTACAAACGTCAAGCGAATCACTGACGCCGCTAAGCGTGTTAGCGTGTCTGGACGGAACGTTGGTGTGCCCCAGCCTCGGTCAGGCTCTTTAGGGAGGCAAGAACACAGGGATCACGCTCGGGTCCGAGAGCGTTTGAGAGAGGTGGGTTCCGAGTAAACGACTCTGCGATTCGACTCTCGATCGACTCAGCAAATGACTCGGCGTCGTACGTTTCCGCACGCCTTGGCTAATCGGCTAGATCCGAGGGGTTTTCCAGTTAGCGGCTCTTTTTACTCAGTCCTCCTGATTTGATATTGACATCAGTCATCAAGCGTCTAATCGTAGCTCGCTTTGATCGGATGAGATTGGGCTCCCGAGACAGGACTTTCGCGCTGCGACTGAGACTGTTATGCAGCTTCTCATCTTACATGCCACGGTGATCTCTCAGAGGATAAATGTCACTCAAACCAGTGCCAGAAAACTGAGATATTTTTAGCTTATCTCTCTCTCTCTCTCTCTCTCACACACACACACACACACACACTATAGTCTGACTTCAGGTAAGTCTGACTACTTGTAAATACAGTACACTGCACGAGATATCTACTGTTTGTTTATCTTTTTACACACCTGTATCGTCCTGCCTTAACGAACAGAAAGGTGTAGAGATGATTCTAGAACTTTCTGCACCTTCCCCTGTCACTGATGCGGTACGTGCTGTTTACCTTCGGCGTGTAATGTACCTTTAACGTACACAACAGTACATTTAACCAGCTTTTAAAAGCTAATTAAAAAATAAATGTACAACACAAACAAACACACACACACACACACACACACACACACCCTTCCAGGTGAAAAAGGTGGACACCAGGAAAGGGAGAGTTCAGTAGCGTTTACTCTGAGAGAGAAAGACGGACCTGTTTACGTAATTATAAAATGGCTGAACATGGATGCTGCACGCGCAGAAATGTTCTTTAACGGAATTCACGCGCGCGGAAAGCGTTCTAGAATGTTCCGGGTTTATAAATCATGACGTGTTTTTAACGGTTGGTGTTTTTTGTTAAAGCTAGTCAGTACGGGGGGACGGGGGGGCGGGGGGTGCACACAAAGAAAGAGGGATTCTGGGAAATGTAGTCCTCGGGCAGTATTTTACTCGTGAGCCGTAACGACGGGTTTTACCTCAGAAAACTACAAAACGCTCGAGCACGCGGTTAAATCACCATGACTAATCTATAATGGAAATATATATTATTATTGATTTTATTTTATTTTTTTTAATCTCCTCACCATGTCTCTTGGTTGCTAAATTTCTTCGTCACCACCTTCCCAAGCTCGAGTCCCAACCGATCAGCAATCTTCTGCGATAAATCCGGATGCGAGCTGCCGCTGAAAATCTTGATGTTGGGCATTCTGGGCTGCTCCGGAGGCTCAATGGTGCCTGAGAGGTTCGAGGAAACGCCGCAAATCTGAGGGAAGTCACGGAGCAGAACGGATAAGAGGAGGACTACACACTGGAGACTCGACGTCTGCTAGCGACTCGGACGAGCTCTACAGCGCGAGGAGTAAAGCGTGAGACGTCACGTCAGGTCGCGGCCCCGCCCACCGTCACACTGCGCCTTGATTGGACCGCACGTCACCACGGAAACAGCGAGGCTTCGCGCTATATTCGCTTGTTTACCTTTTTGTTAATATTAATATTAGCGCGTTTTCAATCATTTACTAATAATTTACATGTAAAATATATTTATACAGCTCGGCTTTTGTAACGTAGGTTATAACTGATTAGCAAACTGCACTCTTTATCCTAAATAGCAGCTTATTACATATGCGCTAATTTGCATATTATAAAAAATATTTTCGACAAATATTTCACTCAGGAGTTCATTAAAAAAAACTCTGTTTATTGTTCAAGCTTATTTCTTATTTTATATTTTAATCATATAATCATATATGGTTATCATATAACCATAAAAGAAAGAAAAAAGGGGGAATTTTTTCATAAATCATGACGTCATGGACAATGTTGTGTTTTAGGAGATAAAGATTTACAGTGATAGCCTATATAATTTCATATAGAGGGACTTGAAAACACCTGTCCTTCACAACTTCTACACATGTGTATAGGTTTAATTCATTTGTTCATTCATTCATTCATTATCTCTATGGATGTTTACTTCATTTTAATATATTGTATACTGTGCAAAAGTACCCCAGAATGTGAAACAGTTGAAGGCAATTTCATGATTTTCAGTCTGTAGCACCTGGACTTAAAGAAGACAAACGTCCTGTCTGGAATCAGTCATGACCATCCAACAGCCAGGAAAGCCGAGTGAACTGTTTACTATGCGGGAAATTATAGAAACGAGTTTAAATACTAAGTGCTTGCATTGCCAGTGTCGATGGAGTGTGCACACAAACTGTACAAGTAAATAAGGGCCGCTCCTCAGTAATCACACCGGGCCATGCGGCGTGACGGCTCTCTGCTCGTCACTAATCTGAGATAAGCGTTAAACGTGACAGACTGTCGTTGAAGCAACTTTCATTTCATTTGAAATTAAAATTCCTCACCACGGAGATGACCTGGACCTGCTGCCCACACGCCGACGCCCACACTGCGACTCCCGGTCCAGCTGAAACAGTGCAGAACCCTGCCTGGTGCAGCACTTGGACACTAGTAGGCCTAGAAAGAAAGCCAGATCAGATCTGTGATACTGTATGTGACACATCACAAATAAACAAATAAACAAAAATATAAAAATACCAGACTCAGTCTGGTCTGGGATCACAAGCACAGTCTTACACGTGTAGTCTAAACATAGCTCCAGGTATAACACATTATACATAATGACTCTAATAAGTGATCAGAATGACACGGGATGATTTTATGATTCTTCTTATACAGAGAAATAATTCTTTATTCTAATATTTTTGAGATATTTTTGAGATACTGGAAACACTGGAGAGTGTTTTCCCCTTCCACCCAGAGAAGAAAGAAAATCTCATTCCAATATGAACCGTAGCCCCACAGAAAAAAAGGCCTCCTGCTACGGAGACAGATTAGATATCAGTGTTTCTGCGCATGATCGTGCTATTTCTGTACCCACCCGAGTTATCGGTCGTGGGCTTCGTTTGGAGCTCTCCGTCCTGTTGGTCCACCGTGTCCAACAGAGCTTGGCGTCCCTCCACCAACCTCACAAACACTGACAACCTTCAAATAACAAACACATGACTGATGGCTCTGAGAGTTTTGGTCAAAGCTTCAGAAACTCAACATTTGGTTATGCACTCATTGTTGCAAAGAGGTCAAGGGGTCAAGAGGTCATCCCCTGAGTGATTTATCTGCAGCGGCGTCTGGATTTGAAGTCGGTTTGGAGGAGTTGAAGGTTAAATCGTGTTTATTTGACATTTTACCTGGAGGTCTCCTTTCCGCACCAAGGTTTCTGCTCATCATCTGAGTCACTGTGGTCAGTAGCGGGCGTCGCCCTGTGGACCTCGTATCATAGAGTGCAAAACATGGTGAGGTGATTGAAAGAGCGAGAGCAAGAGCGAGAGAAAAAGCGAAAGACTAGAAACAACTTCTTTCTATCAAAGTCTATTCTATACTAAGTGTCTTCAGAAAATCTTCATGTAACACGTTCTGATATGCAAATGATTATGGCCATCAGTGCATATGCAAATTAGTCTATGACATCATCCGGAGACTTCTACAGCATGCATTAATAATATATTATTATACTTTCCCCTGAGGAGAGCAGGCAACACTGAGCTGCTAACTGATTACTAGCCAAGTCGAGTCCTAATTATATAGATTTATAAAGCCAAAATGAAATACATTTAAAAAAAAAAATCTAAAGAAACTCATTAGCATATTAAAGTAGCTATTAATAAAATGAAAGTGAAAATCAAGCTCAGGTGACTGTTAACACACACACAGCTGATTAACGCTAACCTGTCATCACATCACGTTATGAAAATGTTAATTATTTTACTCTTAAACGTCATGTTTTACAAACAATCTATTCATTTTCTTCGCATTAACTTAACCTAGAAGATTAGCTAAACAGATGTCTCACACACAACCGGCGAAGAAACAACCCACAAATGAAATCTCGCGAGAATATATACCACGTGATGCACGTTAACAGCGCCGCCATTTTGGAGAGGGCATCTTTCCGGCTTAACTTGAATTGAATATGGAGCGTCAATTAATTTAATCTAAAAATGACATCAAACACTTGGATGGAAAGAAAATCACTGACACTTAAAAAAAAGATAGGTAGATCGATAGATAGAGTGAGAGAACATTTGTATGAAGATATGTTTCTCAAAAGGAAATTCAGGATGGTTCATTAGCATGAGGTTAGGTATGTCACGTTAGCTTTAGCTAACGCTTTTGATCATTTTAATACGAATTTGTTGCTGTATAGTTGTTTTTTTTACTTTTAAACTTCTACTTTCTGAATCTTTGCACTGTTTCAACAGCACATCTTTTTCATTTTTTCAGCTAGAAATCCAATTTAGATGAGAAATCCAGTCAACATCACAGCAGGTTTTAGCCAGAAGACACTGTGACCTCAGCAGTTTCCTTTTCAGGATGAAATAAAAGAAAGCTGTTCATAAGTGTAAACTTAAACTTAATTTTAATACTTTAGTATCCTGATGGCTGTTTACACTAGCGAGCCAACAAGGCTACAGAGTGTAATGGAAATTATGTGTAAATATTCAATTAATTCCATTCAACTACATTACATTACATTTGCTTGTATGTTTCCTCTAGAAAATTCCACACCCTTGTTGTAAGTTATTACTGACCAAAAGAAAAAAGGACTGCATTTTGTCCCTGAGTTCAATTTCAAACCAAACTCTGCTTTCAGATAAATTTCAAGGTGTGTCGACTGAAGCACTATAGGGTCATATAGATGCTAATAACGGGCCTCATTTATTGTGCTAAATATTAAAAACGTTCGTATCCCACGTTTCCATCCGCGTTTGTGAAAATCTACACGTAAAGAGACTGATTAACGAGACCATCATATTTCAATCACTTATTCATTGCAATTACACATTTTGTGTACTTCAATCATCTGAAGAAAGCGATTCCATAAAACAAATCCGTAAATGAAAAAGTAACGGCGGCCTCCGAAAGGATGCGCTCTTTCAATATTTAGTCCTCGTTTGATTGTTTTCGTTTTGTGGGCGTGGCTAAATGTAAACGTTTGTAAATTTTTGGTTCGTTTAGGCCACAAAAACCCCAAATGCTAAGATACTTAGCAAAATAATTGGAATAAAGTAGTCATCGTCCACTAAAGGGGCACAAGTTTCTATAAACTGATCTGAAAACTTAAAAGCTTTCTTCAACTTAATTAGGCATCATGCTGAATCTTAATTATTTAACGTGAATGTTTTTTAAAAGAAAACATGAAGAGAAAAATTCCACAAAGTAAATCACTTCATCAGTGGGGGGAAAAAAGACTTGATTCCATGAAACAAGTGACCAAAGCCATTTTTTTAAATTTATATTTATTCCATAAACATGATTACAAAACTCCAGTTACCAATATTACATTTTTCACCATACAGGCTGGTTCACAAATATTTAAACCTTTGAAACGGATACAACAGAAACAAAATACTAGAATAATTTACATTAAAATCTATAAAACAGAGATTAAATCACAAATTAGTGTCATTAATTAGCTGTCTGTTTTCATTTTTTATCAGTAATTGATTTACTAGAGCACAACACTCTCACGATAAGATTGGTCCAATAACAAAACTCAACAAAGCCACAGCTTTTTCTCCTTTTACCACAGGATTTTTTTTTTTGTCTTTCACAATTTTTGGCTTTAAGACAAAAAAAAAAAAAAAAATCCCATGATAGTTCAGTGACCTTTTTCACTGCCTGAAAGGCAAAAGGACAGAAGCCACATCAAGAAACGACCTCACAGCACTTTCTAAGAAAAATATACACTTAGAAAATATGTTACAAATTGGCACGATGAAAAATATACAGGTTGTTCAATTTTTTCCCCCTACATCAAGAGTTTTAATAATCCTCCTGACAAAGATACCAGATGATACAAACAGGTCTGTTTTTGTGATGAAAATAATAATAATAATAATAATAATAAAAGGCAAAAAATAAAAATAAAATTGTTATGTGAACTAAAAACCATGAAAGGCATAATACATTCGTTAATACAGTGAGGGAAAAAAGTATTTGATCCCCTGCTGATTTTGTACGTTTGCCCACTGACAAAGAAATGATCAGTCTATAATTTTAATGGTAGTTGTATTTGAACAGTGAGAGACAGAATAACAACAAAAAAATCCAGAAAAACGCATGTCAAAAATTTTATAAATTAATTTGCATTTTAATGAGGGAAAAAAGTATTTGACCCCCTCTCAATCAGAAAGATTTCTGGCTCCCAGGTGTCTTTTATACAGGTAACGAGCTGAGATTAGGAGCACACTCTTAAAGGGAGTGCTCCTAATATCAGTTTGTTACCTGTATAAAAGACACCTGTCCACAGAAGCAATCAATCAGTCATATTCCAAACTCTCCACCATGGCCAAGACCAAAGAGCTCTCCAAGGATGTCAGGGACAAGATTGTAGACCTACACAAGTCTGGAATGGGCTACAAGACCATTGCCAAGCAGCTTGGTGAGAAGGGGACAACAGTTGGTGCGATTATTCGCAAATGGAAGAAGCACAAAAGAACTGTCAATCTCCCTCGGCCTGGGGCTCCATGCAAGATCTCACCTCGTGGAGTTGCATTGATCATGAGAACAGTGAGGAATCAGCCCAGAACTACACGGGAGGATCTTGTCAATGATCTCAAGGCAGCTGGGACCATAGTCACCAAGAAAACAATTGGTAACACACTACGCCGTGAAGGACTGAAATCCTGCAGCGCCCGCAAGGTCCGCTGCTCAAGAAAGCACATATACATGCCCGTCTGAAGTTTGCCAATGAACATCTGATTGATTCAGAGGACAACTGGGTGAAAGCGTTGAGGTCAGATGAGACCAAAATGGAGCTCTTTGGCATCAACTCAACTCGCCGTGTTTGGAGGAGGAGGGATGCTGCCTATGACCCCTGGAACACCATCCCCACCGTCAAACATGGAGGTGGAAACATTATGCTTTGGGGTTTTTTTTCTGCTAAGGGGACAGGACAACTTGACCGCATCAAAGGGACGATGGACGGGGCCATGTACCGTCAAATCTTGGGTGAAAACCTCCTTCCCTCAGACAGGGCATTGAAAATGGGTCGTGGATGGATATTCCAGCATGACAATGACCCAAAACACATGGCCAAGGCAACAAAGGAGTGGCTCAAGAAGAAGCACATTAAGGTCCTGGAGTGACCTAGGCAGTCTCCAGACCTTAATCCCATAGAAAATCTGTGGAGAGAGCTGAAGGTTCGAGTTGCCAAACGTCAGCCTCGAAACCTTAATGATTTGGAGAAGATCTGCAAAGAGGAGTGGGACAAAATCCCTCCTGAGATGTGTGCAAACCTGGTGGCCAACTACAAGAAACGTCTGACCTCTGTGATTGCCAACAAGGGTTTTTAAACCAAGTACTAAGTCATGTTTTGCAGAGGGGGTCAAATACTTATTTCCCTCATTAAAATGCAAATCAATTTATAACATTTTTGATGTGCGTTTTTCTGGATTTTTTTGTTGTTATTCTGTCTCTCACTGTTCAAATAAATCTACCATTAAAGTTATAGACTGATCATTTCTTTGTCAGTGGGTAAACATACAAAATCAGCAGGGGATCAAATACTTTTTTCCCTCACTGTATGGCACATGGATGGTTTATTTTAAATGTTGACTAACTTAGTAGTCGATGCAAATGCTGCATTTTATATTTCTTTACAAGGGAATTTTATAAGTCTGTGTAGTTCCCTTGTCCAAAATAAGTAAATAAATAATAGGGGGGAAAATACTAAGAAAGAATGGTAAGGAATGCTGGGGTACTCACATTATTTTTTGTAAATGTTAAATAACATTCAAACATTGCAAGAGGAAAAAAAAAAAAAAACGAACAAAAATAAGATGCTAAATAAGGGCATCTGCATGCACAACTTAGCTTGAATATCATGGTTATGCATGCACATTATCGCTAGCAACACTGGAAAAACTCTCAAAAAATATTTTGGTCCTGTTGTCTGCTAAACTGACGTGTGAAAGTTCCCGCTGATCATTTTATTAGGGTTTATTCTTTATGAAGAGGGATCATGAGCTTAGGTTTGGGAAAAGTCGCCCATTCACCCTTTCATATACTGATTTATGGTAAGTTACTGCCAGTCCAGTTCACTCTGTACAAATTTGATTATTTAACCCTTTTCCTAGCACGAGGATGACACAACGTCATTCAGAAGATCATGTATAACTAGGCATGTGCTAATAATTGCTAAAAGTACTCTTTAGTAGCTATGCAACATTTTTTGCTTTGAAAGTTCCTTTTTGCGTCCAAAGTGAAGCAGATCTGGAGAGATATTACAACAAACGCAAGTTAACTACATGTATGATTGCTTACACTTAGCTAGCTAATGTTTCCGAGCTTATATTTAGCTAGCTAGCTAACGTAACGCCTTCCAGTAGGTGGCATGTGTAATGTGCTAGCTAGTAGTGCTGAGCGATATATTGATATGATATCAACAATATCACACTCTTCAGTTAATGTAATAGATCATAAAGTAATTTCATAACATTTTATTGTTATTAATTGTAATCAGTTGCTGACTGAATATCAAGATTTTTGTGACTATTTGATAATTGTTAAAACTATATATATATATATATATATATATATATACATATATATATATATATATATAACAATATTGTTTTTCAAATTTGGCACTACTGTTTTATTGGCACTGTGTTGGCGATTCATATCGTGTGTCGTGAAAAGGTCTTCAAGTATATAATACGAGATATGATAATTATGTCAATCCCTACTAGCTAGCACGATTCTGTTGGCTTAAATTCCCAAAATGTGATTTCTTCGTATACGTTTAAGATGCTGCCCTATGAAAACAGGTACAAATAAAGTACATGTAGTCATGTCTTTTACAGATCATGATATCGTAAACTGTGATAAGATGTTAAATGATTAATATTTGGCACATGCGTAGTTACAATGTTACAACTCTTCCTCTTTATTCTCTCTTCTGCTCAGTGGCTTTCTTTCTTTTTGCAACCCACTAAGCGTGTAATATCGAAACAAAACAGTGGAGAAAAAAAAACAAAACGAAACAATGATATCGTTCTCCCAGGTTGTACAGAAGACTCCACAAACCGATGTCTGCATATGTAACAACAGTAAAATCCAAAATTATTCTCCAACCCACCCCGAGACCGCACACATACATTCCCACAACCACCACCACATTAAAAAACAGCAAATATTCATTATGTAGATAAAAATGTTCTGTACACTTAATTGTTCATATTTTGGCACGTTAATTTTAAACATGTTTGATATAATCTTATTTTGTAAATAGTGCATATGTTCCTGTACAACAGCATTTCGATACTGGCAGAGAGGACTCGAGTCAGCCTATGGCACCGGTGACCAAACCCTCAATACGCAAACCATAAGTAAACGTAATACTAAAGACAACTATTACATTAAGACACAAGTGTCTTATACAAAAGTAGGATGTCCTTTTCTAATTATGCGCTACCCGTGGAGTTTTCCGAATCCATCTTTCCAAATGGTTGGCACAGTAACACTGGAATACTCTTAACGAGGGGAATACTAAAAAAAAAACAACAACAACAACAAAAAAAACGACCTTTGACCCCTGAACAACAGAAGGCAACCATTTTGCAAGGTGATGTCCTTGTTTTAAACAACGGCGTTAGCACACAGATTGAACACTTATAGCACTTGACCTGTGATGGAGAGAAGAAAACAAAACCCCCAAATGTAATACTACACCAGCGTATGCTTTAAGGTGGCTTTCAAGGCATTGTCTCTTTAAAAATATGATCAAAAAAATAAAGTGATTAAAAAATGCAACAAAGCAGCAAATGGCAGATCGATGCAGCTGTGATACAGTGACTCCACTTAGTCATTAGGTAGCTTAGCAGGGCTGTCATGCAGGGTGCACCCACTTTCCTGTGGGGCAGGCAAAGGACTGTGGGTAAAGTCAGTGTCATGCAGCTCTGAAATGTGTGTGGTGGTGGTGGCTCAGAAGGATTTGACAGGAAACGGGGATTGACGTGGGTAATTTGCAAAAAGAAAATATTACCTCTGTTTCTCTACCAAAGCTGCCAGTGCAACTCCTTTAATGTCCCTTTTACCCGCTAAAAGTTCATCACGGGCAAACTTTGTGGTGCTTTTGTGGCGGTACATCTTTTTGTGAGCGGGCCGGTGAGGAAGCGGGAGGCAATCCAAACCGATAGGAGGGAAGAAGCCGGGTGCAAGAAGTTTCGATGAGGTCTTACCATCCCGCCCTGTCCCTTTCTTCCCCTTACTTGCCCCTGATGCACTGCCCCGTTTCTTAAGGTCAGCACTGCTACCAAGAATTTTCAGTGTTTGGCTTTGGAGAGCATGCTGCCCTGGTGACAGACAAGGCCCCCAAAGTGGTTCTACTGAGGCCCGCATGAAGCGTTGCACCTCCGCCATCCCGGAGACTATATTGGACAGGATGTTCGATGGCTCCTGGAACTCACCCTGATCATCGTCTGATAGAGCTCCGGCATTTGGCCAGTCCCCCGGAACCCCTATCATGTTCAGGGACGGGGTTGGAGAAGGAGCGCCGCTATCTGATTTCCTCTCACCTTTAGCTGCTTTCCCCTCTAGTAATGCCTTGATTTTCTTAGCAGAATGTGAACCCTGTTTTGGGAGCTTAACCCTCTCACCTTTAGCCACCTTGGGAGTTTTGGTCTTTTTGGTGCTTTGTCCATTCTTTCCTCCCTTCTTTTTAGACTTCTTAAGTCCTTGAAGCCCTCCTTCATCCTCCTCCTCAGTGAAAGTCTGTAAGAGGTGTGTGTTTTGTGCTGCATCTTGCTCGACTTGTGGGACAGTGCTGCAGCTCCACCTCACATTAGCCCCTGCACCTTCTAGAAACCCTCCCCCCTTGCCACAGTTCCCCAGCAGCTGTGGTGAGGGGCTAGGTGTGTCAGGTGGGGACATTTCAGACAAGGAGGAATGCCGGAACTTGTCAGGGGTGAAGTTTGATATGTCAAGCAAGTCGGTGGACTCTCGAAGTGGAGTGATCTCTTCAAGGCTCTGCTGCAGAACTAGCTGAGGGCTGCAATGTGAGAGGAAACCGTCGCTGATCTCGCTCATCTCCTCTTCTCTTTCTCTTTCACCATCTCTGAGGCTAAGAGAACTATAGTTGCTTGAAGCTGCAGAAAGAGATCCCAGAGAGTTAAAGCTGACGAGTCGGCCCATGCCATTTTCAACTCGTGATCCCACCGGACTACGCCCATAATCGGTATCCGAGTGGGGTTCTGGCAAGAGTGGTTCTTCAAATGCCATCCTGCAGGTACCTGTGGTACCCAGTGGTACCTGGCTATACCCTGTCACTGTTGTGCCATCCCCTGCTAGTACAGGAATTGGCCTGGGAAAGCCCGACGGCATGACTGGGGACTGAGTTGGGATGTCGGGAGAGAATGAAAGCTGCTCAACTGTGGGTTGGGAAGGCCAGTTGACAGGGTAGCTTTGTTCAGGGTGGTCGGTCTCAGGGAACGATGTCTGGTGTGGGATATGATTGAGAGGCTGGGGTGAATGTGGGAGCTCAGATTCCGAGGGAGGGGAGAGTACACAAGTTTGAACTGGTTGCAGAGGGGCTGCAACTGGTAGCAACCCTGTCTGCTGCTGGTCTGTAGAAAAATATGTGACATTGGCACTGCTGGAAGAATCAGAAGCTTCCAGAAGAGTCTGTAGATATCCACCAGGCAGGAGGTCCACATTCTCATTAGTCCCCGGGGCAGCGGGAGTCAAAGTGCATTTTTCAACCGAGGTCTCGTTTGTGAGAAGATTACTTTCCAAAGAGTCACTAAGGTTTTCAGGTAAACAAGAACTTAACTCTGTAAGTTCAGAGGCAGTGAGGTTTTCCTCTTTCTGTGCTTCATGTAGCTTTTTAGCCCTCAGTCTGGCTTCACTTTTGAATTTCTTTATCTTCACTGTTTTATCTAGTTTTCTCCTCTCCTCTCTCTCTTCAGTTCTGCTCTTAGCCCTGGCTGGGTGTGTAGTTTTACCTGTCTCTACTTTGTCCAAGGCATCATGTGTTGCGGCCCCTTGTAGGTCTTCTGTGCTTTTTACTGAGTCAGCCATTTCTTGTTGATTGTTACACAAGGCAGCAGCAGTTTGGCTGGGGATTAGAGTCTCTACAGCAGGGACCCGTTGAATCCTGAGTCTTGCGCTCCTTTGTTTGCGTTTAGGGGTAGTGCTCGGTGGCCTTTTGCAGCCATTGAGGCGTTTGGTTTTGTCTGCAGCTGCTAAGGAGTTCTGCTCCTGCTGTTCCTTTTCCTTCTTCTGCCAGTAGGCCTTCAGAGGTGCCAGTTTTTCATAGTGCAGTAAGGTATCTGGATTTAGATTCACCGTTGTGACTGAAGGTTCCACTCTACTCAACTTCACTTGCATGTGCTTCTCACCTTTAAAGCGGTTGATAATGATGTATTTAATGATGACCGGTGGCTCCTTTCGACAAGACCGGCGCCGCTTCTTTGGGCACCAGTCATCATCCCACTCTTTCTTCGGTCCAACCGACAGCTTCTTGCGCTTTTCTGCATTCCTCTCACTCTCTATGGAGTCCACGTCATATAGGTAGTCTTCTCGGAAAGCAACCTTCCTCTTGGCACGAAGGCGGTAGCTGAGCTGGCTGGAGGAGCTAGAATTCTCCCTGGACAGTTGTCCATGGGGTTGTTGAGCTTGCCAGGTGTCAGGGGATGAGCCTGTGCAGTAGCTGTCATCACTGAACTCGCCAGAATCCTCAGGTGAGTTGCTGAGGTCAAAAAGAAAATTGCTGTTGGGGGTTGTTGGGGCCTCTACTTTGTCCTCGCTTGACTGGTCCATCTTGTCTTGCAAACTTTCCGTTCTGCTACAAGGTAGAGTGGGAAAAAAGCCTAGTTGGGATTCATCTTGCAGGGAGACCTCAGTCCGTTCTTGCACCACATCCGGGTAGGACTCGTAGCGAATTTTGAGTGAACAGACATCAGTACCCAGAGTCGACTCCTCGTCCTGGAACATGTAGTTTTCCACATCTTCCTCGCAAAACAGATTGACTGCCAGCTCACTGCGAGAACACAAGTCTAACAGTTCCATTCGGCTCTCGCTGATCAGGGACTCCAGGCAGCTCCAGTCTTGAGCCTCCTCCCCCAAGCTCTCGTATATACTTCTAGAGGTCGGATCATCATCTGATTCGCTCTCTCGCATTGACTTGCCTTCTTCTGCATTTTCATTCATTCCAGCTGTATGGGTGGGTCCACTGAGCAACTGATCAGATAGCACTTGGTCGCCATAGCGGATAGTGGTGGTGGCAGAGCCGAGGCACTGCATGCTGAGGTTGGAGGAAGGGCAGGACTGGAAATCGGAAGTTAACCCAAGAACGGACTCGCACGATTGGTTCTTAGGAAGTAGACAACTTATGCAGTCACCTCCCCCAGAATCCATGCTAGAAAGGGATGGTCTGTCACAGCTCTGAGGCATGGACCAGGGACTCACGGGCTTGGAGCAAGTGAGGGATGAGAGGGAGGAGAGAGAAGAGAATGATGAGAGAGAGGAGAGAGAGGTGGCTTTGGAGACAGAGTCATCGTGCAGGTCTGTCACACTGAAGGGAACTTCAGCTGTCTGACTGGAGGAATCCAGGGTGGGTGGGGATAGAAGTGGAGGTTCGGTGGAGTCACAGTGCGTCAGAACATGCGACTTGTCAGGGAGATGATCATGCGAGTCTAAAAAAGAAATAAAGACAAGCTTACATCAGATTAATTATGATACGATACCAGGTTTGTCTTGTGGTCCTTGCACACCAAACACTAAGCTAGATTTAAATGAAGATATTCTGCTTGTGATTGCTTAAGAAAATGACCATTTCCTCCTTCAGTGCTATCATGCGATGAGCACACCATGTAGCAGTACTGCTTGTGTGGCAGGGTAGCATTAGCCTATAGGCTAATTAATATTTAAATGCATTCGGATACTAAATAATTTAAGTAATTAAAATTTGAGTGCAGATTTAACGGAATTTGATGCTCCTAACACAGACTTCCTGTGCAACAGTTCTCGCTCTCTCTCTGCTAGTCTAGATGCTAATTCATCTGAGAGCATTACACAGAATATTACACGACTGGTTTATTAAATAAGGAAATAACAGAATCTAACGCGTGGTAATAAAGTGGAAATATCAGCTTGATGTCAGGCTCTGCTAGAGTAGGAGTAAATAGTCCTAATTACAGACACTTCAGAGTGAAAACTTAAGTCCCTACTCATCATGGTCAGATGGAGGAAGAAGGAAGATGTATACTTGCATGGCAGCTTTTGAGCTATCGCTACAAAGCTTCGTATAAAAATAGAAATGGCCAAGGACTGACTGCCTTCACAGAAATAGGCCATTTGACCAACCACAGAATTTTTCAATAGCACAATAGTATGCAGCAAAACTTTTAAATGCAGCGACTATATCGTGCTCTGGAAAGCACATTCCACGTTGCTATACTTTTCAGAAATTTGCTTTCCCATCAGAAACAGGGAAGTGCGTACACATGGAAGTGTGGAGAAATTGCAACCCTCAAGTGTTTGAGACTAATGAAGAGGCAGTGTCACTTCAAGCTGATGTGAACTCGCTTCCCAAGGTGTATGGCGGTTGAAAATGGAGGCAATATGCTTGTCATTTAAGTGCTTAAAATTGACCGAACACTGTCGCTAGGCAACTCAGAAATATGGATGCCAAGCATGTTAGCCAATGACTAAAACTAGCACGTAGCCATTAACTTTTTGGTGGAAACTACGTAAAATTGTGTTGGTAAAATATCTTTTTTTAAAAGACTCATTTGGTTCTGCCATATTTATAAATGCCAACATTACGTTGTGAACTCTTGAGCTGTTGAGAAACTTGTGGGCCCTTTATGTGGAATGTTCTTATGATCCCAATCTTAATTAAACTTAGCAATTTTACTAAAACACAACAAAAAAATTAGCATGATAACATTGAGCTAATTATCACACTGTCTGTTGTCTGGAAGGCGCACTGCAAATAAAAGGAAACATGTGGAGCGGGAGGTAGAGCGGGTTGTCCACTAATCGTAGGGTTGGCGGTTCGATTCCCGGCCCATGTGACTTCACATCCCGAAGTGTCCTTGGGCAAGATACTGAACCCTAAGTTGCTCCAAATGGCAAGTTAGCGCCTTGCATGGCAGCTCTGCTACCTTTGGTGTGAGTGTGAATGCATGAATGAGACACAGTGTAGGAATCACTAAGGTTAAAAAAGCGCTATATAAGTGCAGACCATTTCCCCCAGAGCAGACCCCACATTTGTATGTTCTAAGACTTGTTCTACTAATGGTTCTTCTTAGGGAAAACAAGTGGGGCAGGAATGTTAGGAACGGAAGCCTGAAATGAAGAAATGTTGTGTAGTAATGGAAGTTACCCTTGAAAGTATATGATTATTATAGGTCTACACGAAGGGTGATGTGGAACAGGGGGAAATAATAATAATAATAATAATGGTTTTTAGGCAGTGTCTCTGTGTTTTTGTCTTGTACCATTGTCTGTGGTGTTAGGAGGACTGGGGCAGCACTCGGGCCCTGCAAATCGCGACTCCTGTAGGACATCCATCAATCTGGAGAAATTCTGCACTGCATAAACGTCATTCTTACTGTCTGATCTGTGGAGACACACACACACACACATACACACACACAGTGAGAGTGAGAAACGCCACAACATATTTGCTTTCCTTGCAAAACAAACCTATTTAAGCAGTAATACAAGAAGCTGCCTTATCAGAGGAATCCACAAAACTCCCACCTCTCTTTACTTTCATTTTCTCTGTGTACCCACATTAATCTGTTTTCCTCCCTCCCTCTTTCTCTCACACGCAGTGTTACTGAGAGTTGTGCTATATTACATCACTCTGTCCTCTGCGTGTCCTGCTCTATGATGCAGCAGACGTGTGGAAGGGAAGAGTTTGTTTAAAATGGTGTGGAAATTAGGTGCATGTGTGGGCTCACCCGCTGTCGTAAAGGTTCAAAGCAGATGTCCGTCCATGTATTTTTTTGGGGGGGGTTTATTGAAATAAAAACCAAGAACTTAGCATTGCTGTGACGGAAACTTCTTAAACATCTAACTTTAAATCATAACTGTAACCAATAATACCAATAATACCAATACCTAGTATTATCTCAATGTCCAAAACCAATACAATTACAATAACATTGCTCATCATCTAATATTCATGCGATTGATTCCATTTTGAATGACGTCTTATATTTATATATATATATATATATATATATATATATATATATATATATATATATATACACACACACACACATTACTGAATATAATTTCAAGAAAACTTGCGTGACGCAGAGGCTTTGTTTTTCCGGATGCTACAGTACTGCTAATTAGCGCTCTTGTTATTTATAGTCGCGTTACAAATGATCATTTTTTCTAAAAATGAAATTGCAAACTGTTGTTTGTTCATAAATGTATAACAACACAAGGCTTGTGTCTGGACACTATACTTACAGATGTGTATTTCTTCTTCGGAGTTGCTTTGATGCACTTCTCGATACGTGATCGACATGTTCTTTAAGCGATTAGAGCGGATGAATCATCTAACCAAGGACACGAGCTAACAGGGAAAAATATGTGTTTTGATTTCAGGTTGTCGTTAAATATATAGTTAAAGCCAGAAACAACTTAATAAGACGCGCGTAAGAGCTGCTTCGAAGTGAAACAATGTCACTGTGATTCTGGATCAAGGAAACCGCTCCATTTTAATTCCAAATTAGTGATAGGTTCGAGAACACACGCGTTAACCGAGACTGACAGATACGCTGCGGACGTTACACGGCGCCAAAAACTTTACGCTCCAGTGAAGAAGGCGTGGTCTCTGTGTTAGTCCTGGTGAAGGAGGTGTGGCATCTCGGTTAGTCCAGGTGAAGAAGTCGAAATCACTTAGTGTGACAGAATCTACTGCATTCGATTCGGAACATACTGCTCGGCTGTTGATAAAGTATGTACTGATCGGTATGTCTAGGACCTACAATTTAAAAAGATCTGATGCACTCCCTTCCGCCATTTTTGATTCTGAAAACTCTTCCGCTGCCTTATGGGATAGCGCAGTGTCCATTGCGTCCATACTGCAGAATCTCGGCGGAAGCAGTAGGTCATCCGGGTATTTCTTGTGTACTCTTTTATGAATACTAAGAATTCGGACGTACTACTCCTATGGCGTACTGATTTTCGCCTACTGTATAGTAGGGTAGTAGGGATACTGGGATGCAGCCATGGTCTATGTGCATGTCAGTGCCAGTGAACGCGGCATGACCTCTATGTCTATAAATCTCTATGAAGGAGGCATGGCTGATGTCCCTGTCAGTCCTAATAAAAGAGGTGGGCCCTATGTCCCTGTCAGTCCCGGTGAAGGAGGTGTGGCCTCTGTGCACGCCAGGCCCATTACAGGAGGCGTGGTCTACGTACCTGTCAGACCCCATTTTTTCCCCATTAACCCACCAACTTGAATCACAGGAACATTATTCAGACTCGAAACTGTTGATCGTTTATTGAGATACGCATCACACTGCTCCCTCTACACCGCACTGATCTGAGATCAGAATAAACCGAGGCAGGTGGAAGAGGGAAGCGTCTCTGCAAAGGGCTGTTATTAAAAAACGAAATTAATATTTATCCAGCCTTAACACCTAGCCGAGAGAGCCAGACAGTGGGATTATGGGATAGCGCGAGAGAGTCAGTGAGGAGAGAGTGAGATGTTCTCTACCTTTGTGTAAATGTCGCTGCATCTGCCCACCTACTGCATTTCTCACAATTAAGATGAGCCGCACTGTGACAGCAACAACACAACACTACGCAGTACACGTGTGTGTGTGTGTGTGTGTGTGTGAGAAAAAGGAGGATTAGTGTGATTGTAATCAGATCATAGATCAATAGGTCTATCTCAGTCTGTTTACGCTTGTCCGTTCATCCATTCGTTCACATATCCATCCATCCATCCATCCTGTAATACATCAGATCATCTTTCTGCACTTGTCCATCTCGCATACAGGATTAAACTCCAGCAAAAGCCAAATGCATACTGTCACTAGACGCAGGGTTTTATAACGGATTAAAACCCTGTATGTGGTGCTGTTATAGTAAAATAAAAACTTACTGCTTTACCTCTGACTGTTACAAACCGCTGACGCTGGAGACTCCTTCCCTAAAGGTTAATAAATAATCATCTCCTCACAGAAAACTTCACCACATCGATCATTTTTA
This sequence comes from Ictalurus furcatus, assembly GCF_023375685.1. NCBI lineage: Eukaryota > Metazoa > Chordata > Actinopteri > Siluriformes > Ictaluridae > Ictalurus > Ictalurus furcatus. The sequence continues at coordinate 1,250,919 of NC_071282.1, forward strand.
AATATCGGTTAATTATTACTGCCGTTCGAGTCCCTCTGAACGAGCCGTTACTATAGAAACGATAACGTATTAATATAAACCTGCGCTACTTTCAGAGCTGCTGTTATAGAAAACTAATCACCACCTCCTGACCAATCAGAGAGGATTCAGGAGTGCTGTAGTGTGGAGGTCACAACCTTCTCCACAATTCGATTTCCTCTTTTAGTGGGACTTCCTGTCATCTATAAACATAACCAAAACTGAACGTGGCCGTCTTGGACAACCGAGACACTTTCCTTCCATAGAAGAATTTGTAATCATTGAAAAAAAAGCAAACTGCAGACACCAGACACATTCTGGCTGTGTTTTCTCTAAAGTGGAAACTGTGGATGGTTTGCACTTTTTTTTTTTTTGCTGAACTGTTCCTTTAAGTTCAGGGCTATCCCAGAATCCCCAATGTCCCATTGGCCTACTAACACACCTTTAAGTAAAAACCCTCGCTCAGTTCACTGAGTCGCTTCCACTCCACAGTCCACCAGTCCCCAGCGCTTAAATTCCACATAATATCTCTTACTCATTTTGCAGGTTTCCACAAATAGAGAAATGACCACTCCATGCTGTTACATGCAAACCTCTTCTTACTGGAAAAGCGATTACGACTGGTTACCTGCGATAATCTTTTTTTTTTTGGTCTGAAAACTAACTACCAGTCCCAAATGTTTGGATTTTTAAACAGATTTTTTTTTGTGTGTGAAATGTTCAACCTTTCAATTACAGAAAGCAGCAAGTTAGTGACCTGACCTATTCTGCTAGCATAACATTAAATCGCTGACTGGCTAATTACTTAAAATCAGCTTAACAGATTGTAGGCATTCGTTTTCCTGGAGTTATACTAAATTTGCTTCCTCTGGTCGGGATGCCAATCCACACACCAGCATATTTTTAGAGGGTAGGAGGAAACCAGAGAACCCAGGGGGAACCCACAGGGAGAAAATCCAGAGAAACTCCAAACAAGACTCGAACTGGAGACTCTGGAGCTGTGAGGACACAACGCTAATTTTCCCGGTGGTGAAGACAACAAACTATTCTGCTGTTTCAAAAATGTTCCAAACACTACAGCACACAGAATCCGTTTAAACACAGCAAGTTCATTTGCAATAACAACAAAATGACTATAAATCAAATATGGCGAATTTAACAGCTCTCTCTCTCTCTCTCTCTCAGAGGTTTAAGTTAACTGATTAGCAAGTTAGCTTACTGACTGAATAGGCAATAAGTTAAGATGTCCCCTTTTGTAGTGAGTCTGCATCTCCCTTGCTAGCTGATTTACTCATTTTTAAGCTTTGTGTTCCTGAAGACAACAAAAAACTAAATATTTAATTCATTTGACTTCTATTACGTGAGGTATTTGGGTGCACTTTGAATTAGCGGTTACCATGTTCGCCTCACACCTCCAGGGTCGGGGATTTCGATTCCCGCTGCTGCCCTGTGTGTGCGGAGTTTGCATGTTCTCCGCGTGCTGCGGGGGTTTCCTCCGGGTTCTCCGGTTTCCTCCCCCAGTCCTAAGACATGCATGGTAGTCTGATTGGCGTGTCTAAAGTGTCCGTAGTGTTTGAGTGGGGGTGTGAATGTGTACGTGCCCTGCGATGGATTGGCACTCCGTCCAGGGTGTACCCCGCCTTGTGCCCCACGCCCCCTAGGACAGGCTCCAGGTTCCCTGCGACCCTGTAGGATAAGTGGTATAGAAGATGGATGGATGGACGTGAGGTATTTCTGAGAGGTGGGGAAACGTCTCTGCATGTTGATTTAAATAGTGACGCTAACGATCAGCTGTGGACAAAATAACACAAATTACTGAGGTAAAAACAAAAGTTAGTTTTGATTTCAGTTTCTCTCAAACAGTAGAGCGGACCCTGAGGCGGTTTTAAATCTACGCAAAATAAAATACCACGAATGTAAACAAATATAGCTATAGTTAACCGCTTGTTTTCACAAACGAAGCACAAACAGAACAGCGAGAATGTTTCGGAAATCGCGGCGTATCCATAGCTTGCTCCCACGTTTAACGTGTGTAGTGGAACCGTATTATAACACGTCTGTCCGTAAAAATGCGAGTTTCTGTCACAGCCAGTCAAGACAAGGTGTGTGAAGTGCTCTCAAACTGTGAGGGAAGACTTTGGGGTCTTGTGACACTAGGATAACATATAAACAACAAAACAGCGTTTCGCTTCTGATTTTCAGTCAGAATGTACGCACACTACCTCAGCTACACTTTTCTGTGTTTTTGGGACACACACACACACACACACACACACACACACACACACACACACACACCATGACCTGTGTGATTAAAAACACAAATGGGAACGTTGTGAACTTGTGTAACAAGACAGCGGGCTCACTGGGTGTCTGCTGTGTCATGTTGACATTCGTTTTACAGCCTGTTTACCTGGCTTAATGGAAGCTAAGAAGCTAAACGCTAGTCCAAAGGGAAAACAATGATGACGTCACGTGCCGTTCGATTTCTAACGGGGTTTTTTTTTTTTTGACGCACTGATCGGGCGCGCGAGCTGATACGGCTAGCTAGTGTGCTAGTGAGCACAGCTGTTCTGTTCTTCCTCCTCATTTCAGCATGCCGCAAAGGTTCGGCCAGTAATGCAGCACACACACACACACACACACACACACACACACACACTTAAACGTTAGATATTTAAAACGGTTGACACTGAACGGCACGTGATGCTCGTTATTCTGCGCGTGTCTATAGGGGTGCGTCTATACAGCCTCCAGCCCGTTACAAGCTGATGGCGCGCGCGCGCGCGTGTGTGTGTGTGTGTGCGTGTATGCGCATCGTGTTTGCCAATGCGTATTCATGAATACACTCGCGCGGCTGTTTTTCTATACCATTTCGTAGCTTTCCGTTTCTCCGGTACACACACACACACACACACATACACACACACCTGTGCATTATGGATTCATCAAGATGACAGCTGACACAACCCCCCCCCTTCCCTCCCCTCCCTCCCTCCCTCCTCCTTCCCCCCATTGCAGCTCTTTGACGCGCGCGCCACAGTGGCCCAGCTGAAAACCGTTCACCGCCGCATCGCACGCGCGCACACATACACGCACACTCACCTTCCCGTCTTGGGTTCGTTCCGTCCTTAACGTTATATGGACTTCTTCTTCCTTCTCTGCGCTCAGCTTGTTAGCATGTTTATCTCTTCCTCACGGGGTGTCTCTCTCTCTCTTGCGTGCGCGCGAGCGAGCAAGCTCTGACCGTTTCCCCCCGGTGTGTGTATATGTGAGTGTGTAGCAGCAGGTGGACGCGCGCGTTAATCGCGCCTCGTCTTGGTCCCCCTACCGCTCCATTTTTATTCCCCTCGCGCGCCAGGGTTTCCGGGAAACGAACAAAAGGTGCCCGAGTCGCGCGGCATGCTTCACGGTTTTTTTGTTTTGTTTTGTTTTTTTAACGGCGCGCGGGCGGTGTCACCGTCATGACGAAGGCTGCTGCCTTGTTTCCTCCGTCGGTAAGCCGTCGTATCGTTTCGCCGTATATGCTCATGCGCGCGCGAGAGAGAGAGCGAAAGAGATGGAGAGAGAGAGAGAGAGTGTGTATGTGTGTGTGTGCGCGCGCGCATGTGTGTGTTTTTCCCAGCTGCACCCCGTCCGTCCCTGACAACTACGGCGCGTTCACGTGCTACTGCTCCCCCCTTTCTTTTGAGACTTGCCATAAAGAGCGCGCCCACAGATTTTTGGACGGTGGCGCGCTCGGGCCGTCGGGGACGCGCCCTACTCTGTTGAGCAGGTGCGTTGCACTGAGCATGCGCACAACCCATCGCCCAAGAGGACTCGATTAAGTGAAATTCTCTTATTATACTGAGTTGTGTGAATAATAATAATAATAATTTTATTATTAGTAGTAGTAGGAGTAATAGTAATAATAGCAGCGTTATAATTATTAGCATTAATATTAGATTTATAGAATAATAACTTTATATCACGTTAATTATATAATAAATGCAGCTTAAAACGCTTTACAAGCTGTAAATGGAAATACATTTATTAAAAAGACAATAATGATTATTGTGATAAAAACAAATATTATAATATTGCTAAGCGATATGATGATGAATAAATAAAAAAGACAGTAAAACAAAAATAATAAACAGCAAATAAATTATTAAGTAAAACGCATGGAAGATTAAAGTGATAAAGTTGTCACATGAATATGCAAATGTAAAACTAAACAAAAAAATCATCTGAAGGAAAGACGATGGAGTCAGAGTACGGCATATTAAAACAACAAATACAGAATATTATTATGATTATATAAAATATATTTCAAATATTATTATTTTTTTATTTGAAATAAATAGTAAATAAAATATAAAAAATAACAGTGTGTCATACTCAAATGGCTGTTCATCAGTCAATTAATTGGTTAATTAATTAATTAGGACCTATAACAGCTGTCACACTACATATTAAACCCGTAGTGAGTGTTATTAGTTCATGTCCTTCTGACCAATCAGATTAGAGAATTCTCCAGCATTGTGGTTTAATATAAGTAAGTATTATAAAGCATATATAACGGTTAAAACTAGACCTTGGGGGGGGGCTGTTGAAGAACTCTTCCGATGTTACCGCGACTACATCATGGTTGCGTCGATGATTTCAGTCGCTTGCACCCGAGTGCCAGAATTTCAGCGAGAGAGCCTCTGGTTCTCCGAGCCATATAATTCCTCTCGATGTCAGACCTGTTAGGGTAGTTACTCAAAGATTCCAGTGTTTTACAGTTGATAGCAAAAGTTTATATCCCCCATGGTTTCTCAGAAGGGGGGAAAACGGGACGTGTGCTTCTGTTTTACGATTTATGTAAAGAAAAAAACAAAGAGAGAAAAGAAAAGTGTCAGTAAAATGTCAGCGTGTCCTGCAACAAGGAAGCGATCCTAATATATCTTCTTCTTCAGTTTCAACCATAAACTCAGAGTTTTTTTCACAAACAGATCAAACCAAAAGATGGCATTAAGAATTCTCCTCTACCTGACTGGTTTGTTGCTTAAACAACTTCTTTCTTATGGGTTGAACCCCCTAATGATCTGTCTTCTCATTGGTCCAAAATGCTCTATTTGGCTCTAATATATCCCTAATTCCAAAAAAGTTGGGACAGTATGGAAAATGTTACAGTGTTCTCTGGGCCAAAGAGGAAAAGGACCATCCAAGCTGTTATCAGCGTCAGGTCCAAAAGCCAGCATCTGTCATGGTATGGGGGTGTGTCAGTGTCCATGGTATGGGGGTGTGTCAGTGCCCATGGTATGGGGGTGTGTCAATGTCCATGGTATGGGGGTGTGTCAGTGCCCATGGTAATCGCAGAAACTAATGCAAAAACTCTGCAATATTCGGAGGAGCTTACAATTTTTCAAAATTACCGCAGATGTTCCGCAGATTCGGGCCAAGACGTGTCGTGTGACATCATCACATCATTACAAACCAAATCCCTCTTCAATTCACGTGCGGCGAACGCGAGTACAGCTAAAGGTCTCGTTTACAGACAGACATCACCGCGAAAGCGAAACTATTATGTGCGATTACGATTTTAACAAGTCAAGTAGTTTTCCGCAAAAAAAAACAACAACTCTGCGAGTTTTTAGCATTGCAATTTTTTTTAAAAGCTGCAGCAAAACCAAACATTTTTGGCCACAACAATCACAAAAAAAAAGTCTAAACAGAGTCTAAACTGATAACCAAGTAAACAACAAAACACACAGGTTATGTCAGGAAAAGTTCCAAAGTTTTACACAGTTATTCATTTTATATTAATTTGCGTTACAAAGTACATAAAATGTCAAATGAACTGATCTGTAGTGTAGCGCGAGTCGTTGCCTGACACGCCATTCATCCAATCAGAGCTCAGCTCTGCCGTGACGTCACGCACGTCACGGCACGTCGGTCTGTTTTGGTTCCTGAAAGAAGAATTCAATGACGTTAACATACGTGAGGAATGGCGAGCTAGAACTATCGCGTCTCCGGAAATCCTTCCTCTCAGCGAGACGCTCGGCTCTCGTTTGTTTTAAAGCTCGTGTGTGTGTTTATATTTGTTTTTAATTATTATTTTATTTTCCTATGGAAAGGAACCGTCTCGAGAACGGGATGCTGTGTCAAAATCAGAAGCAGGTGGTGAACAGCGAGAGGCGCGAGCTCGAGCACGCGGCCAAGCAGGTCCGGTTCGCGGGGAAAAGCAGCAGCATGAGCGCTGGTACAGCACGAGGAGGAGAACCGGTGGTTGCTAACGCTAATGAAAACACGCCCCACAGTGACACAGCGAAACAGATCGGACCTCAACTCAAACTTCTGCCTTTAAACGACCAAATCCGAGAGCTGCAGACCATCATCCGGGACAAGTGAGTCCGCGCGACCGTTACTTTCACTCCAACAGCGTTAGCTTACAGGCTAACTCCCTCTGCAGGCTCGTGAGGCTAGCTAATATAGCCTACCGTGTGAGACTGAGGCAGGACACAAAGGCCTGAAGACTCACCGCGGCTGATGACAGACTGCCGGCGGCGCGATTTACTGTGTGTAGGACCTTTATCGCGATATTATATCAACCGATCCCATACCGATATCATGATGTTTATAACACGCTGTATAAAACTAACGTCTTCCAAATCCTTAAAGACCACCGGAAATCATGTTAATTAAAAAATCGTGTTAATTTGTCGACCGATTCACCTTCTGGTTTTTAACTTCGTCACTTAGTAATATTAACCAATATGTCATGATGAATCATGGGGAAAAGATTTGATTGATGAATCATTTGAACGATTCTTCTCGTACGATTCTTTGGAATAATTCTTTTCAACTTTTTTTTTTTTGATAATTCTTTTGAACAATTCTTCTGGAATGATTCTTTTGAATACTTCTTTTCAACAATTCTTTCAGAGGATTCTTGCAAACGATTCTTTTCGTACACTTCTGCACAAAACTGTCATTAACCAGACTTTCGCTCAGCTTTTGTGCGTAATTTCGGGCCAGATATATCTGATAAAAATAAACACTAGAATTTAATTCAAATTTGAATGACCAGTTTGGTATTTTGAGTGAATTTAAACATCAGGGTGTGTATCGTGTTATTTATGTGCTCTAGCCGTAGCCACGCAGCGGCACGCTCTAACACGAGAAGTGGTTTAGAGCATGTTCAGATGATTAGGTTTAAATCTCGCTCTCTCTCTCTCTCTCTCTCTCTCTCTCAGGTCCACCAGTCGAGGTGATTTTGTGTTTTCTGCTGACAGATTGGTAAGAACCACTTGGCCGTTTATTACCGCGTCATTACAAAGCATTATATCGTGTCAACCGGTCAGCAAGGGGCGGCGCTTCAGTTCAATTGGACATGACATCACTACTCACATTTCTAGTGTTTACCACAAAATTCTAGATTAAAATCCAGAATACAAGAACAGCGGTCTGCCAATAAATACTTCATAAGCGAAAACGCCAGACCGCTGTGTTGCGTAATTGAAACCACAGGGTTTTTTTTTTGCCGAGTAGTCGTGATGTCATGTGATCGAGTTTGTGATTGGCTGATCAGGTCTCTCGCAAGACCTCAGAGACGACGTTTGGCCGGCTTCCGCAAACAACGACACGATGGCGACACAAACGGACGTCGCGTGGGACCCGGAATCTCGTGCCCGAGCACGCGATCGGATCGGATGTTACAAACGAGGCGTGTCCAAGCCGATTCGTTCCAAAACGGACGAATTTGTTATACGCGTACGTACTCGCCCTCGACCGCGTAATCTCATGAAGGTGCTTTCGTTTCGTCTCCACGCGACTCTCGCAGACGTCATTATTAAGATCCTTCCTTGTTGACCCAGAGACATTTTACTGTCCTTTAGAGTTTGCGAGTGAAATCCGGCAACGTCGAGGACAAGCGTCCTGAAGAGCGTCCTCGCTCTGTTCCCTAGGTTAGCATGCTACATAGTGCGCACGCTCCCACGGTGTAGGGAACGTCCGGAGTGTGTAGGATATTATTTTGGTTCCTCGTTCCCAAATTCCCAAAATGATTGGTTTGTTAGATGGATCAGCTGATCTGGACCCAGGATGTGATTGGCTGATTTATTTATTTTATTGTGCAGATAAGACTGGTGGTTGAAGAGGGACTCAATCAGCTTCCTTACAGCGAGTGCACTGTGATCACGCCCACAGGTAAACACACCACCACGTCCCTCTCTCTCGCACACACACTCTCTCAGGATGATTATGTTGTTAGCGGTTAGCCTCTTTACGTTATTCTGATCTCAACAGAAAGAAAGTGTTTTACTGTATATTACGTATTTATACCAAAAGGAGGCGTTTCCTTATCGGTGACATTTCCTACTTCTTCACCACGGCAGTGTTTATCATCACTTCCTGAAGTGTGTGTGTGTGTGTGTGTGTGTGATCTGCTCCCTGTTCAGGTCACAAGTATGATGGGGTGAAGTTTGAGAAGGGAAACTGTGGTGTGAGCATCATGCGCAGTGGTGAGTTAGTGCCCGGCCCAGTACACACACATACACACACACACCCATGTGCACCAGCAGCACACTCTGTACATTAACACTGTCCAGCTTCAGCTTTTCCTCAAACAGCTCACGTTGTCCATATGACTAATCCCTGGTGATTTTCACCACACAGCTGCGTGCTGAATAATGTGGATTCCTCAGATGTTCCTGTTAACTACATCAGACTAAAACGTGTGTGTGTGTGTAGGCGAGGCGATGGAGCAGGGTCTGAGGGACTGCTGTAGGTCAATCCGGATCGGGAAGATCCTTATCCAGAGCGACGAGGAGACTCAGAAAGCCAAAGTTTTCTACGCCAAGTTTCCTCCTGACATCAGCCGCAGGAAGGTGCTGCTAATGTACCCCATACTGAGTGAGTGTTTACCCCACGGATCCGCCCACAGCACTCCACGTTTAACCTGACGATCATCACTTAGAATTTAACCCGGAGATCGGATGAGATCGGATGAGATCGGGTCGTCTTTAACCTGGAGATCAGCTGTTATCAGTCTTTAACCCAATGATCGAGTACTATTTAACCCGGAGAGCAGGCGTGATGAGCTAGTATTTAACCCAAAAATTGATTGTGATCAGTGCGAGGTGTGTGTGTGATCGAGGCTGTACTTATTGTTTGTGTCTCAGGTACGGGGAACACAGTGATTGAGGCGGTAAGGGTTCTAAAGGAACATGGTCTCCAAGCCAACCACATTATACTGCTGAGTCTTTTCTCCACACCCCATGGTAACACACACACACACACACACACACACACACACACACACACACACAGTCAAATTTCCTGAAACATTCCATAGGAAATTAGCATTTATATCAGTAATATAAATGAGTGTATAATGTTTATCTACCACAGAGACAGAGTGAATATTAGCCATAACTAGAGTGTGTGTGTGTGTGTGTGTGTGTGTAGGTGCAAGGTCCATAGTAAAGGAGTTTCCTGACATCACAATCCTCACGACCGAGGTTCATGCTGTTGCTCCCACACACTTCGGCCAGAGATACTTCGGCACAGACTGACACACACACACACACACACACACACACACACACACACACACACAGAGCCCGACTGACCCGTCATGGGTCGTCCAGCTGCCCAGGAAGTATTGTAACATTTCTGGTCCATTTTCAGTGTTTCTGAAACGTTCATGCTTGGTATTCTCCTGCGTTTGCTCTCGCGTCCCGGACCGTACACACCATGGACAACGTCTGCGTGGAGATTCCGTGACCAAAGTGAGTGTGGAGCACGGTGTCCGTCTGATGCCCCACCCACATTCATTATGGACACGCGTCTTCACCATACTAAGACGGAGCTCAGCGACTGTCCACACGGCTACAGATATTTTCAGAACACAGTTGTATTTTCTCGGCGTCTTGGCGTCCTGTCCTCACCGACCACATCTTTTTATTTACTGACAGCGAAGCTTTTCAAAAATTGCACTTGTGTGTTACGAATGTTTTGCTAAGACTCTGAACAAGTTGTTACTAAAAATGATGCGCGCTGTACTGCACCTTAATCCTGACGAAACTGTTCATCACTGTCGCGCATGTTTGTTTTTCGATAAACAGCTCTCGCGTGGACGGCGTTGTTGTGTCGAAAGGCGGTGAACGGAAATCGTTACGTCAACGGAGCTGCTTTGGGAAAACGCTGTTCAGTTAACGCTCGTCCAGCGCGGAGAGATCGCTGCTACTTTAACCCACACGCTGAATTTACACTGAAACCAAGGAGATACTCGCCTGTAAATAAAATCCTAATCGATTTGTACCAGTCAATCACCTCCGGAGCCCCGCCCACATCCAGCAACATCTATAAAATACATTTATCGTCAAGAACGTTAATCTTATTGGAGCTCGTAGGCCTGACGAAAATTGTATTAAATGTAAAAATCCAAAGGCTTGACACATCTGGATGTGGGCGGGGCTAAACACCTTCAGCCTTCCACCACAGGGCATCCGATTGCAACGTTTGGCGTGACTTTCCCACGCGCTCACGTTGTCCGTCTTGTGTACGGTCCCGTGCGCGGGAACACGAGGTTCCGCAGCGTACTAGAGCTTACAGAGGGCACAGCGTCCAGCTTCACGCTCATCCTCGGGATTACTCCTCCACTTGATAATATATATATTATATAGAAATATAAAAATAAAATATTTTGTACTAAAGCAGCTTGTTTTCATTTTCATCAGATTGTGTGTGTGTGAGAGAGAGAGAGACTTTCTGCCACTTCCTGCTGGAAGAACTCCAGATGTTGGGCTTTGATATTCCTTTATTTAGTAGTTAATTACTCAGATTTCATCATCAATTAGCCAGAAAGCGAAAACATTCCCTCGGATTCTTTATTAGAGTATCATCATCAAGCCTGCCTTTTTTTAACTTCCCGAGTAACGACAGGTGTAAACACGTTTTGTTTTCCTCCTTGTATTAAACATGCTAGCGACTGCGTAGCGACTAGCCCACTCCATCTGAGGTAACGGGGAGGTCGAGGTCTAAGCGTCAGCGTCAGCATTTACGAACATAATTAGATCACGTAGAAATAAACCAAGCGAACTTTAACCTCGATCCGGATTCTGAGCAGCAGATTTGAGGCAGCGCTGGTAGAGAACACAACCCAAGCGCCGCGAATTATTCTGGAAAACGAGTCCCGAGTAGAAACGTGACGAACAACAAGAATAAAATGTCGTCGTCACGGTATCTACAGCAGCTTCGTGAAGTCCTCTCTGACGTCCCTCTCTTCAGGAGACGACGCTCTCAGTGGCTGAGGGAACCAGCCGTACGATCCGTTTCTCTGGACGGGTGGGGCGGGGCAGGCTGAAGGGGCGGGGCAGGCTGAAGGGGCGGGGCCGAATAAGAGTCACCTGCTTCAAACCGTGATTTGAGGGGTGTGGATGTAGTGGGAGGAGCTCTACTGCTATGCGCCGCCCTTTTAGCCAGAATCTGTTGTGTGTACTGAATGAGCTGAGAGAGAGAGAGAGAGAGAGAGAGAGAGAGAGAGAGAGAGAGAGAGAGAGGTGATTATTGTAATAATAATTAATAAACAGCAACATCTGCATGCCGTAGGTCCTCCTCACTACATAGTGCACTACTGTTTGTAGAGTCCATAAACAAAATTGAGAACAAATTAATGCGCTGACATACAAAGAGCGCACTAATTCTGAATAAACATGCTGCCCATGTAGTGAGTGTCCTACTGTTTGGAACGTGTGTGTGTGCGTGTGCATGTGCGTGCGTGTGTGTGTGCGTGCGTGCGTGCACCTTTTGCTGACCGGCGAGTTTACATTGGTAAATCTCCATCCAGCGTGCTCTCTCTCTTTCGTAGTGCTCATAAGACTGAGAGGCCTTCAGCTTCATCTTCTCTTCATCCAGCAGAGGGTAGCGTTTCATCTACACACGCGCGCACACACACACGCGCAAGCTAAACATGTACACGTGTCATAATTAAACCCAAAAAAGGACAATTTACACAATGTATGTAATAAACACACACCACTTCCTGCTGGAAGAACTCCAGACTTTGGGCTTTGATGTTGTGTGAAGCTCTCTGCAGTTCCAGACGACCTTTCTTTAACATGTCCTGATTACATGGGGAACGGGAACAACAAAAAACCTCCTTACTTCTTTAGTCGACACACTCACACACACTCACACACACTCACACACACACACTCACACACACTCACACACACTCACACACACTCACACACACTCACACACACTCACACACACTCACACACACCTCCAGCTCGTTATTGCTCTTCCTCCTCAGCTCACCCAAATCCAGGACGGAGGCCTGCAAATGAACGACGAGAGAAACTCAACAGAGAACGGACAAACGCCAAACGGACGCCTGTGTGTGTGTATATATACACGCGTACACGTGTGTGTGTTTGTGTTGTCTCCTCGAGCCGGTACTCCTCCCACGCCTCCTTCCTCTCCTCCATGCTGAGCTCCTCCTCCACCCTGTGGTCCAGCAGCGAATCGTGTTCATGGAACGACACTATGGACCGCCCACAGTGCTGCAGGAGCACCGCCAGCACCTTGTCCTACACACACACACACACACACACACACACAATAATACAACACACATTAGTGTTAATCTTCTGAAGTGTGTGTGTGTGAGAGAGAGAGAGAAAGTGTGCATGTGTGTGTGTGTACCGTAGGCTCCACGGCGTGGCTCTTGCTGTGGATGTCAGGTTGGAAGCGGTACAGGTCGCTCAGATGGCTGTGTGTGAAGTGCCGCTGGATCTGCTGCTGGTCCACCACACGGGACGACAGAGACTGCTTCGCCACCTGACGCTCGTATATCTTCTGCTCCATCGTTCCCTGAGGAAGAGCACCATCATCATCACTGATTTCATCCGTGTTGCCTTTAAAGTTCTCTCTCCTCTCTGAAGTGGGAACAGGGCTTGTTCCGTGTGTGTGTGTGTGTGTGTGTGTGTGTGTACCTGTGCCAGGAAGCGGTAGACGTATACGGCCTTCTTCTGGCCGAAGCGATACACTCTGAACATGCTCTGAACGTCGTACGTCGGATTCCATGATGCGTCGAACACCACGACTCGATTCGCTGCGATGAGATTAATCCCTAACGATCCGGCTCGAGTGGAGATCAGGAACAACCTGCAGCTGCGAGAGAGAGAGCGAGCGAGCGAGAGAGAGAGAGAGAGCGAGAGAGAGAGAGAGAGAGAGAGAGAGAGCGAGAGCGAGAGAGAGAGGGAGGATTATCCACATACATAAAGAACAACTCATTTTATTTTAGTGTGTGTGTTTATTAGAGCTGCAACAGCTATTGGATAATGATGGATTATGAAACTGGTTGTCAGTGAATATCATTAGGGATCAGTCGGTCTGTGTGTGACACGTTTACTCCGTGTGTTACTTCTGTTCCGAAAACACGCTTTGGAGAGTAAATACTAAAGTTGTGTCCCAAGTGAAGTACTGTACACTTACACTCTGCACTTACACTATGCACTGTGTACTCTACCGTCTAGTGTGTGAAGTGTAATATCGAGTGTCATACTGAAAGTTTGCCCCAATCCGATTAATCGAAAAATAATCAGCCGACTAATCGATTATGAAAATAATCGTTAGTTGCAGTCCTAGTGTTTAGTGTGTGTGTGTGTGTGTGTTACCGTGTGTTTCTGACGTTGTTGAACTCCTGAGCCCACTTCTTGCGTGCTGTTGCGGTGGTGGAACCGTCCAGACGATAATAGTCCTTATCCCGCACCCACGACTGCTTCCCTAAAACGCACACACACACACACCAGATCAATAACACTCCCGGTTTTTCAGATCAGAAGTGCTGTGTGTGTGTTACATTGTTTACACTGGTCTAATTATGGTATAAAGTGTGTGTGTGTGTTACCTTTATACACACTGGCCTTTCCCTCCTTCTTTGCCTTATCGGCCAACCCCAAGAAGGTTTCAATCAGGTCCAGTGAAACGAGAGACTGACTAAACACCAACCTGCAGCACCACATCATTTATTAACACACACACACACACACACACACACACACACGGAAGCGGTGTTTCCATCTTGTTATGATGTATACTCAGTGTTTTCGTGTGTTGTTTTTGAATCTTTAATGAGAAAGTCTCACACTTTATCCTGCTGCAGTTCGGCACAGTGCAGAATCTCCACCAGCAGCATTAATTTCCCAGAATGCTCCAGGAGCTCGGCGTCGGCGTTGGACACAAACTCTCTGTACCAACCTGCTGGGGGTCCGCTCAACATGCTGCGCTCTACACACACACACACACATCTATCAGAGGGAGACGGACAGACAGCGCCACAGACAGGTAGTGTGTGTGTGTGTGTGTGTGTGTGTGTGTGTGTGTGTGTGTGTGTGTGTGTGTGTGTACCCTCGTCTGGTGTAGTTTTGGCTGAGTTGAGATCTCTGCTCTCCTCCAACACACTGCAACACAAACACACACCTCAATAAACCAACACACTCATCTCACATAATCACACACACACACACACACACACACACAGTACCGTTCATTGGTGCTCTGCCCGTTTGCCACGTTAGAACGCACAACAGTCGCCATGGTTTCAGAAGCAGGCTCCTCCCCTTTGCCCTGCATTTTACACACACACACACACACACACGTCATCAGATGAAAAGTACACAACATGAACAATAACGAGTGTGTGTGTGTGTGTGTTAATATACACACACACCTTGTTCCCTCTATTATGGTCAGAAAGCTGCAGGCACCACGGATGCGTCCATATAAGACTCAGGATCTGAAAATCCTGAAATAATCTGTTCACACCCCCTCCTTTAGCTACACACACACAATGAAAGTGTAAGGTTAGTTAGGAGAAGTCGTATGTGATGAGTTAGCGCGTGTGTGTGTGTGTGTCTCACCAGTGTAGTTCTGTAGGTAGTGTCTGTACAGTTGACACTGTAGTGTGGTCATCCTGATCAACAGCACGTACTCTCTCTTGGGTGGCAGGAAAGGCGTCAGAACGGAATAATCCCGCCTCTACAACACACACACACACACACACACACACACACACACACACACACCCCTTAACACAGGAAGCTAGAGTAAGAAACCAACCTAGTTTTCTCTGATATTATTAAACATCTCTTCATTCATTTGTTCATTTTTAATTAAGCTCATAAGTATTCATCTATTCGTTAACTCTTATGAATATTTAAATATTATAATTAAGCAGAACACCCTCCATATGTATGTTTGTTTTTTCTCTCTCTCTCTGACCTGAACACATCCAGCGAGGAGTTCGTGGAGGACGTGTACTCGTTTCTTCATCAACCTCACGTCGGACGGTGTGGAGTCGGCGCACTGGCCGTTCTGGATGGGGTTCATGAAACGGTTCCGAAACTCACGCAGGGAACCCAAGAGGTTCTGCTTCACAAAACTCACCATGCAGTGATCTACAGTGCACACACCCACACACACACACACAATGTTAGCGCCACGTTAGCTTAGTTTTGTTTTTAATCTCGGTGAGGGTGAAAGGTCAAAGGTCATTACACTCAGTGAGATTGTTCTGAAGCGGGGTTCCTGTCAAAACGATTCGCCGGCGTGTGCGTATGGAGCGCATAGCTTTACAGATGGCAGTCGCATCGTTTTTCAGGACATGGCCTTCATCACACACCACTATGTCGGGGCCTAAACACACACACACACACACACACACACACACACACACACACACACACACACACACACACACACGTCATAGCAGGATTTGGCAGGGCATGAGTACAGTACATTATGAATAAAGATCAGGATTTGGCAGGGCGTGAGTACAGTACATTATGAATAAAGATCAGGATTTGGCAGGATGTGAGTGCAGTACATTATGAATAAAGATCAGGATTTGGCAGGGCATGAGTATGGTACATTACGAATAAAGGTCAGGATTTGGCAGGGCGTGAGTACGGTACATTATGAATAAAGATCAGGATTTGGCAAGATGTGAGTACGGTACATTATGGATAAAGATCAGGATTTGGCAGGGTGTGAGTCCAGTACATTATGGATAAAGATCAGGATTTGGCAGGGTGTGTTATGCAGTACAATGTGAATAGTGGATTAGTATTTGGCAGCTTTATACCGGGGTCCTGCAGCACAGCGCGTAGGTTCCTCTGCTCGTTGCCATATTTGGCTTGACCTCCGTGTGTGAGAATGCGGTACATTTCGTAACTCATAATCATCACACCACCTCTCCTGTGCCAACTGGTCAGAGCGTTCACACGAGAACCCACTGACTTCACCGTTGCCAACTCCGTCACCTGAGCATCAGAGACACAGATGTACACCACTTTCAATATATACATTAGGAATGAAGTACATCTTATGGAAGAAAAGATAACTATCTGTTTATTAGTGGTTAGAGCTATACATACGGTATATTCAGTAGAACAAAGGATTGTCTGGAAAGTACACCAAGTACACCAAAAACACTGACCTCAACTTTCTTTTTGGTGATGCCACGCTGCCATTTGTCGAACTCCGCCCTCCAGTTCAGCACTGTGTTTAGAGGACACACCACCAGCGCCGTCTTCAGCGCCACCAGCTCGCACGTCAACACCGTGTGCAGAAACGTGATCACCTGAAACACGTACACACAAGACGGGTCACTTCCTGCTCAATTCTACCGAGCCTCATCTCTCACACACACACACACACCTGTAGCGTCTTTCCGAGGCCCATGCAGTGGGCGAGAAGGCAGCCGGAACCAGGAGAGGACTTCACCTTTGCTATGGACTCACAACAGCTGTCCCAAATGAACTGCACACCTACACACACACACACACACACAAAGAAAAGGCCAGTGTGTTAGAAATAAACTTGCAAATTAAATCAATGTGAATGGAGATATTGCTAATGAGGGAAAAAAAACAAACAAACAACATGGTTACACACACACACACACACACACACACACACACACACACACACACACACACACACACACACCTTACCCTCTCGTTGGTGAGGTTTGAGTTTTCTCAGCAGGTGTGTATCCACCTCCACCAGACATTCCCGTGTTGCATCATCAAGTTCTAGCACCAGAGGAACGGGTCTGGAGGCCGGGGTCTCGGCTACTATCATCACCTGCACACACACACACGCGCACACACACACACACAGTGTCCGAACTGGTCCTCCACTCACTGTTCCCTAGTTATCTGACCCAGGTCAGCTGTATTTAAGTACACACGACCGACTGTAATCCAAAACACGTTACTATAGAAACATCATCGCTAAACAAACGACTTCTCTCTTTTCGTTTAACGCACCTCCGAGTCGTCTCGTCCTTGCTCTCTGCTCTCCTCCTCCTCCTGCCGTCGCTGTCTGTCTCTCTCAGCCAGCCTCTGCCTCCTCTCCTCCTCCTCCCTCAGCGCCTCCTGCGTCTCCTTCGCCAGCTGCTGCACCTCCAGAATCCTCCGGATCTTCCTGCGGCCCTTCGGCGTGCTCATAAGCTCCTCCATGTTTTCCCCGTCTTCCCCGTCCTCCCCGCCCTGATTCACATACACGCGTTATTAAGCCGAGTAGGCGTGGCTATAAACAAAGAGGGCGTGCCCCCTTACTCATGTACATTCGTTCGTAAAGAAATAAAGTACAGATGTTCAGTTCCTACAACATGTGGAACACGTGTTTGTTTGGGTTTTTTTTTTTTTTTTACCTCTCCAGGAGGTGTGTGAGGTTCCCCGTCAACCTCAGAATCCTTCTGCGTCACGCCGCTGCGGAAAAACCCGTCAGAAATCAAAAACAAAATCTGTAACGCGTTCTCACCGTATTGCGCAGAAACACGAGATTTCGACATCACAACGTTCAAGTAAATCAAATGACTGTTATTTATGAACCCCCAGACCGGCCGATTTACCCGCCGTCCTCGTCTTCCGATTGGCTGATCACCTCGCTCAGCGCCGACTCCTCGCTAGCAGATTCTCTGTCGTCGCTGCTGCAAACTGTAAAGTCAAAGGCGAAAGGTAACGTTTTCAAAAATGCTTCATTGGCGTTTCCATTTCGTTTTTATATCACTGACGGTAGCGGAACTTCTTTAAAAAAACTCAAATAATAAGCAATTTTACTGGGGTTCTCATACAGTGTAGCAAGTAATAATCTGGAAGAACCTTTGTAATATCACAGTCTAAAACTGGATTTAAAGAGAAGCAAATTAGTAAATGAATCACATGTAAATGAATCATACATAAATGAATCACATGAAAATGAATCACATGTAAACGAATAAATAAATTAAAGACAAAAAAACTCAAATAAATAAAAAGTTTCTAACCGTCTGTTAGCTTGTTTATCGCGGCCGCCTTCCTTCCGGTCTCCTGATCAGCAGGTTTATCGTCATCCTCGTCTTTAGACGCGGTCTCCCACGGGGTCACGCGGCAGCGCAGCAGGTGGTGACGGGACTGTGCCGGTGTAGCGGGATCGTCCGAGTCGGAGCTGTTATCGGTCGGCTCACCTACAAGATATCAGCAGTTATGAAGACAAGTAAAGCTTTATAAAGACCTCAGAGGCAGATGAGGTTACTGGTGAGAAGTACAGGAGCACGCATAACCGTTCTGTTGGTGCCGTGACCCGGATTTTAAAAAAAAATTTAATCAGAGCTGCACGATGCTAAAAAAAAGAAAAGAAAAAACCCTTTTCAATGTTAACGAATAAATGTTTTTGCAGAACGTTTCCTAAAAACAGTTTTTCGTAATTAAATAAATAATATATATATATACACACACACACACACACACACATATATACACACACACACACACACACACACACACATACATATTATAAATAAGGTGGTTATACGTTACTTTACACAACGTTTACACTAATTACATTACATGTAACAACAATAACAAAAGCTGCTGATCAAATAAATAAATAAATAAATAAATAAATAGCAGACGGAATTATCAGCCAAAAAAACCCCTGGATTTCGCTGCAGCTTTTTTCAAAATTTGAGATGCAACTCAAAATTTTATTATTATTTTCTTTACTTGAACTGACACAAAATTGTCTTTGGCAGTGATGTTTGTTTTAGCTGCACTTGTGAGAAGACGTCACGTGACACGTCCTGGTCCAAATTTGTGGTAATCACTAATAAATAAATAAATAAATAAATGGCGAGCTCCTCCGAATATTGCGGCGTTTGTTTGGGTTTTGCGATCCCATCTCTGCGATCATGAAATCCTGGAGGAACTGAAAACATCAAGTGACCGCAGTTTGACTTGCGGAACATTTCCGTAGATTACGGTTATACTGCTGTCGCTACGGTTACACCTAATAATCGTTGTAGACTAAAAAAGCGTTTATAATTAAGCATTGTGGCGTGAATTGTGCCAATTTTTTCCAATCTGGAACGTGTCGCCGAATTCGAGACACGCCTACCGTACAAGGGCGTAGCGTTTAGCATATAGCGCGCTACACCGTTTGAGACGCAGCCGTGTCTACTAATCAGGAATTACGTAGTAAGAGCTGTCTGGACAGCGTTCTAGCTGGTTCTCTGACTAAACACGGCATCCTGTTATTACTGTAAAGAAGTTCCTCACTGTCTTCAGCGTCATCCTTCCTCTTGCTCTCCCTCTCCGTCATGCCCTCTTCCTCTTCCTCCTCATCCTCATCCCTGGATCCCCAGTCGTCCGAGGAGTCGTCCTGACCGGAGCTGGACGATAAGTTGGCTCTGATCTCGGCCAACAGGATCTGTTTAGCAATTCTACAAAGATCAAGAGAAGAAGAAAAGCGATTCGGTCTTGTTTAGAGTCAAACTCGCAGAACCTTCGGCCGTACAGTGGATTTCTTTACCGCTTTAACTTTAACCGTCACTCACGACTGCGCTTTACACTATTTCACCTCACGTGATCGCTCAAACGCAGGACATTGTTTGTTTTTTTTTTATGTCAGTTGTACGCAGAGGTCCAGCCCTCGATTTACACGCCTGTCCTAATAACGCTAGCAAGGCAGGCGCTTGGATTCAACAGAACTTTCCTTTTTCTTTTTGGCCTCCTAGAATACATTTCCAAGCATAAATAATTAAAGAGCTACACTGGGATCGCCAAATAGTGCTCCATCTAATAACACATCAAAGCTAGCAGCTGTTGCAAGTTTCTGCAACGAAGTTATGTCCAGTCCTACTTCACAAGAAGCACTTAAAAAAAATATATAAACAAAAACAAAAAAGCGCTCCAGGCCCTTAAATCCTAATATGGCCGCCATTACTATCAGCTGTGTGTGAAGATAATAAAAGGCTAGCAGAGCATGGCTAAGTACTTGGTGGTCACCCTTGCTAGCTTCTACATCTACATCTTTCTAGTCCTGATTTTGAATATTAAAACATTCTACAGATCCATAATTTACAACTCATGATTGAAACTGGCATTATGGAAATGTTGGACTAATTCATCCTGACAGGAACTCATCTGAGTGGTGTGCTCTTCTAGCAGATTTACATACAGTACACACACCGATCAGCCATAACGTTAAAACCACCTGCCTAATATCGTGTAGGTTCTCCTTGTGCCACCAAAACAGCTCGGACCCATCGAGGCACGAACTCCACAAGACCTCTGAAGGTGTGCTGTGGTATCTGACACCAAGATGTTAGCAGCAGATCCTTTAAGTTCAGTAAGTTGAGAGGTGAGGCCTCCGTGGATCAGACGTCCCACAGACGCTCGATCGGATCGAGATCTGGGGCATCTGGAGGCCGAGTCAACACCTCGAGCTCTTTGTCATGTTCCTCAACCCGTTCCTGAACGGTTTTTACCGTGCCTCAGGGAGCATTATCCTGCTCAAAGAGGCCACTGATATTAGGGAACACCGTTACCATGAAGGGGTGTACTTGGTCTGCAACAATCCACATGAACGCCCGATGTTTCCCAGCAGAACGTCGCCCAGAGCATCACACTTCCTCCGCCGGCTCGCCTTCTTCCCATAGTGCATCCTGGTGCCATCTCTTTCCCAGGAATCGACGCACACGGCCTCCACGTGATGTAAAAGAATGCATGATTCATCAGACCAGGACACCTTCTTCCATCGCTCCACGGTCCAGTTCTGATGCCCATTGAAGGTGTTTCAGTGGTGTACAGGGGGTCAGCATGGACACTCAGACGGGTCTGAAGCTCCATACGCAGCAAGCTGTGATGCTCTGTGTGTTCCGACTCCTTTCTATCAGAGCCAGCGTTAACGTTTTCAGCAGTCTGTGCTGCAGTAGATCTTCTGTGGGATCGGACCAGACGCACATCAGTGAGCCTTGTGAGCTCATGACCCTGTCGCCGGTTCACCGGTTCTCCTTCCTTGGGCCACTTTTGGTAGGTACTGACCACTGCATATCGGGAACACCCCACTACACCTGGTGGTTTTGGAGATGCTCTGACCCAGATGGCTAGACATCACAATTTGGCCCCTGTGGAAGTCTCTCAGATCCTTACGCTCGCCCATTTTTCCTGCTTCCGACACGTCAACTTCGAGAACCGACTGTTCACCCTTTACCTAATAAATAAATCCCACCCCTCGACAGGTGCCATTATAACGAGATAATCAGCATTCTTCACTTCTCCGGTCAGTGGTTTTAATGTCATGGCTGATCGCTGTACGTTACAGCTAGCAGACAAATTATTCGACAACTTATCTTTTACAGAGTTTGTTTGTTTTTAAACTCGTTGCATATCTACAGCCTTTTAAACCAGCAGCATCTTGATTTCAACTGAACAAATACAAAAACAGGAAAATTAATTAAAAGGCACAGAGACGAGACGAGTGTGGGGTAAATTATTTTATTACAACGCCGCTTACATACAGATACAGTTCGTGTATTCGTGACCCATGCAGTTTATTTACAATTTCAACAACACGAAAAAAATATTTATGAACTGAAAATTAGCATGCAGTCAGTTAAATTTTTTCTTTCTTTCTGTTGTGAGGAAAGTTCCAGAATAAAGAAAGGGAGAGAGAGAGAGAGCACAACGGGAAAAGCAGAAAATGGTGGAGGTCACGAGATTGAGAGAGAGAGAGAGAGAGAGAGAGAGAGAGAGAGAGAGAGAGAGAGAGGGGGGGAGAGAGAGAGAGAGAGAGAGAGAGAGAGAGGGAGAGAGAGAGAGAGAGAGAGAGAGAGAGAGGGGGAGAGAGAGAGAGAGGGAGGGAGGGAGGATGTGAAAAGTCGGGCCGGCAACCTGGAAAAGTGGCTCGCCTCACGCTAAGCTGCAGAGAGAAAGAAAACACGGGAGAGGGGAAAGAAGAAAAAAATAGCATTCACACTGTGGCCTTGACCGGTTTACCCCACACACAGCCTCGGCTCTGGTCACTGCAGACGCCGGCGAGATAATCTCCCAACGAGCGCCTAAGGCGAGGACGGTTTGTAACGTTTCAGCAAACACAAGTCTTCGAAACGGAACACTTCGCATTAAAGCTAAACCACTGGACTTGTGTTATAATCTAGAAGGTGAATAAACTCACCTTTACATCACTGCTATTATTATTCCACCACCACCACCACCACCACGCTATATCCAAAACTAAGAAAGAAGTTTGCTAATTAGCGAAGATGATAAACTTGACTTCACGCTTAGCTTACCTTCACGCTAGCAAGCGACTATTCGTTTTCTACGTACCTGCGAGACGCAGAGCTGATTTCAAAAGCAAGCAACATCTGAATGGAGATTTGTAATTGTCATTTCCCGTCTTTAGTTCCTACCTGCAACAAGAACGGGGCTTAGAACCGTCGTCAAGCGTGTAGAGAGACACGACGGAGAAAAATAAAAGGCTGGAAGGAAGTCGCACAGATCGTTGGCGCCTCTGTCTGATACATACGTCACTTCTGTTGTGCAAATCATACAGTGGGCTGGACAGGCCACGCCCACAAGCAACAAAAACTAGAGGAGAACGCAGGGTTTGTCGGCGACGCAGGGAACGTCGGGCACCAAAGACACCGCATGAACCACGGAAGCTAAAATAACAACAGACACTAGCTAGTTCATAACACAGGTCCAGCAGGTTTGAATATTCCTATTGCTACACACTCAAAACCGTCACGCTGTACAAAATCATTTGTAAAGTCTCAGATACTACACAAAAATAAATTCTGAACATGAGTGCCAGATGGCGATTACTCAGGGTGCCAATACTAACAGTCATTCTCACCAATATGCACCCCAGTTACGCTAATAACATTAACAGAGCAGAATCCGAGGTAACTATCGGCTGAAGTGTGATCGTGGTCGCAGAACCGGCACGAAGGGAAACCGCTGGGAAGAAAGCCTCAGAAGTTTGAGCGGGAATTCCGAAGCGCGGAACCCGAGCAGAAATACCAAACTAACCGCTTCCTGTCAACCTCTCAGAACACACGCTGCGTTTCAATACTTAATCACGACCTCGTACAAGCACCGAGCGCTGAGTCGCTTCAGATCGTTAGGGGTCCAAGCACCAAAGGCAGGAACCCTACCGTATCCCATCACCGAAAAACAACAAAAACAAACAAACAAAAAAAACACGGAGGGTCCGAACAGGTTCACAGTTTCCTTTGTACTACACACACACACACACACACACACACACACACACACACACACACAAGCGAGTCGTACTGACTTGCTAACAAGCTAGCGCGCTACAGGGACGAAATCGAGTTCCACCAGCTGCTTGGTACGTTACAGAGGCAGTGGAGGAATAAAAGCCAAACTGCTATTTAACAGCAGCCTCATCCACCATCGGGCCGCGATGTATTGTGGGTAAGCGCGCATGACCTTAAACGCTTCAAAGACGATCTTTAAGATGGTCGCGTTTACTTTTTTTTATTCCCGTCCCACACGCCCTGATTTCTGCAACAGCATTCATAAAGCTCGAGTTAGTTTTCATCAGCCAATTGCAAACTTGGTTTTGTGACATCACAACCAGCCTAAAATACCGGTTTTAATCACGCAAGAGCGTTGAGCTACGCTATCAGGGACTCGCTACACACTACGCTAACCCTGTTATCCAGTATAGCTAACGTCAGGGAAAATATCTTCACTTCGTAACTGGCTGAACAAATTTAATCGAAGCTCCGCCCCTCGCCGACCTACAGGTATTTCGAACGGAACCCGTCCTCCTTCACTACACGCATTTAATACGCAATAAATATAGCCTTTTATTAAAAATAATGACCCCCCCACTGGCCCTCCCCATCAAATATGATTTTTAAAATTTTTTTATACAAGATTTAACGCCAATCTAATTTTTTTTTGCGCACCTACCGTTAGCAAACCAAACAGCCCTTGAAATGTCTGACCGACAATATTGCACTTCCAGAACCGTCAGGCTGTGGCCTACAACACACACACACAGACAAGACACACAGGAGTAAGTGCTCGCTCACTAACAAAGACCACTCACAGGTGTTTTGGGTGGGTGGGGTGCACGGTGTAGCCGCCATTCACATGCTCACTACACGCTAATTAATCTGGTTCAGACTCAAAATAAATAAATAATTAGACATGCAAATCAGAATATAATAGCAGGAGTGGGGGATTGGTGGAAAAAAACTGATTTTTTTAAAAAAAAAAAAAAGGAGGGAAATTTACCTCAAAGAAACAAAGCAAACAAAAGATCAGATCGGATTTCTGACAAAAAAACAAAAACCAACCAAACGTCAATCACAGGCTACACAACAGACTTGGGAAGAAAGGAAAACAAACAAAAACAGAGTACTGATGATAATCCTGGCAATAGCGCGGGTATAAACGCCAGAAATCTCCGAGTCGGAGAAGTTGGAGGAAATACTACTCAAAATTGAAAAAAAAATAAATAAAAAAAAAAAATAATAATAATAATAATAATAATAATATTGTATAATATCCATCTATTTTTCTCTCATTTGATGTAAACGCACGGTTTCGTTCGAGTGAAATAGTTTTCTTTCAAAAGGCAGCATGTGACAATTTCATCGTTAAACACACAGATTAGCAAACCTTCACAAAATGGCCGCCAAGAAACCGAAACACACCCCGGGGTGCCAATACTTTAATCTTTTCTTTTGAGTGCAAACTTTACCAAATCGCAAGGAGTCGTGCATCTTCGCTTCGCGGTGTGCACTAGGGAGAGCGTGTTCGACTCCATTAGCTTATACACTACATAGGGCGCAAACAAAACAATCAGGAAGGCGTTTGGGATTTGCCCCTTCTAGAAAATGGAGGACTTTTACTTTGGATCACAGGGAACTGTACGGTCAAACATACAAAGCCATAAGAAAATATATATGTTAGTGTGTAAATAAATAATTAAAAATAAAAATTACATTAAAAACACGCACATAATGTTAACATTAAATAGCTGTTTTCTAGCTCCGCCCACACGGCACCCAGGCAACGAGGGGATGCAGAGAGTTCACATCACGTGTACTTGGGTACAGCACGGAGCGTGGAGGATAAGTTGTAAAGCAGGAAGGATTACGACTGGTTGTGAATCGGCCGATAAAAGGAGAGGAGGCGGGACCCGAGACGCAATCTTTCAATCCGAGCAGGGAGAGTAAAAAAAAAAAGGAAAAAAAAAAAGGCACATTTCTAGCGGCACGTCAGCACGACATTAGCTAGCTACAGACATTATGGGGGGAAAAAAATCAAATAAAAAAAAAAATCTGCGTGTAACCGATATTTCTTCTTGGATTGCGTGCTACACTTTTTGCAGCAATAGTTTTATGAAAGCCCCGCCCCCATGCCCCCTTCACCAATCACCAGCCTTTCTGCTTGAAGACGACGTAATATAAACTCCGTGATAACGATTAAAGCAGCTCTTCTTTAATGCACCACACGACGCTGCAGGTCCGTTTATGGCAACGCGAGTCGTCGTCACCCCCCCCCCCCCCCCAAATATACAATAAAAATAATTAGTCCTTCCTTCACTGGCGGTGACGACAGCTCGAGCGACTCGAAACAATTTACACGGCTAGTAATATAAACGTAAATAGTTACGCTAACACTAACAAAACTTCATTGGAGATGCTACACTCGTAATAAATAATCGGCTTAAAGAAATACAAACGCGCGTGCGAGTTGTTTGTGTCGTGCGACATAATGGTTTGACCTTGTTTACACGTCTGTAGTAAACCGGTTGATAAGTCTGATGTGTTTGGAAATAAAGAGGAAGTAAACACGGCAGGTGAGCAGACCGATATCACGATTTATGATATTATCGCGATATCACGTGTTCTTAAGCCGCTCTTGCGATTTTACTTTAACGGTGTCCGGCGTACGGACCTCGAGCTTTCTGTTGGTCAGGATATATTTGATGATATCGTTTGTGCGTGCTGATTATCGCGATGTACGCTGTGTAACGGATTATCAGCACACGCCGACGGCTTCGGTCAGTGGAGTACGGAGGATAGTGCGCGCTACACGACAAGAAAGGGGTTTTTGTATTTCAGGTTTAGTGTGCGTTACATGTTGAGTCGGCGGAGCACGAGGCCCGTGCTGGCCGCCGCCCGGGTGTGTCGCGTGCGAGTGGGGGTGAGGGGGGCTCCTGAAGCGTGTGAGCTTTTGAGACGTGTCTGGATGCCGGCGGCGGCGGCGGCGTGTGTATCGGGGGGTTTGACGGGGTTCGGAGGTTCAGACTGAGACGGAGAGCTTCGGCCTGCGCATTCCGAATCCAAACCGTACCTATTCTCCACATCATCCTCATCCAACACGATCGGGGCGGGGCACACATCCACTTCGTCACCTACACACACACACACACACACACACACACACACACACAGAGTGAAGAAAAAGCAAGTTAACATCCAACACTCAGTAATTAATTAACCGTGTGTCATGACCGTAATGGCGTGAACATGACATGAGTACAGCATTCATCATCATCATCATCATCATCACTGTACCAGAGGATTGCTGGAACGGTCCGGATCCCATCAGCGTGACATCACTCAGCGGTTTAATCTTCTGCTCCAACTCATCCGAGTCACTGCTGTCCATTTCCTGATCGCTCGACGAGCTTGCGCTGTCTGCCGTCATCTTGGCGACCTTGTGGGTAAGTCCTACTGTCCGCCGGACCTTCGACCCGGGATCTGCTACTTCGGCGGCTGAAGAGGACGAGGAGGAAGAGGAGGATGAAGAAGAGGACCTGTCTTTAAGTTTCCGCTTGCGTGGAGTTCGATCTTGGCAAGGGGGAGTGGTTTTGACCAGGCCAAAGAGGCACTGCTTTCGGACTTCCTGGTTTGCGTCGGGGTCACCCCCGTCGCTGTCGACCCCGCCCTCCTCCTCGCTGGTGGCCATGGCGGCTGTGGCGGCGGCGGTCTGCAGCAGCACGGCGGGCACTTCATCCGAGTCAGAGTCCTCCTCCAGGCCGGCGTGCGCAGCGTCCGAGCGCCGTCGCCGAGGCGTCGTCTTGACGCGAGGAGAGCGCTTGTTCTCCTCCGCCATCTCCGGCTCATCGCCTTCATCTTCTTCGTCATCTCCATCGTCGTCTGTGTGTTCCTCCTCCGGCGCCACGCCTCCTTTCACCTCGCACTTCACTTCCTCTTCCGCCTTCTTTCCGTCAGCCCTTCCTTCGGTCTTCTCCGCCGTTTCCTGTTTCTCCTCCTCCTTTATTTGTGCGTTTACCTCCGCCGTATCTACAGCAGCGACGCCGGCGGAAGAAGCATCGGCGGAGGCATCAGGATTGACAGACACCTCTAGTGGGACGGGCGTCAGCTTCACCACCAGTTCCTTGGTGACGCCCGAGCCTCTCGGAGCCCGAGGTTTCCGCTGCCGAGGTTTCGCGCGCTGCCTTTGAGGCTCACGTTTGCCCCCGTACAACTCCCGATCCAGCGCTTCCTGGAGGGAAAGAAAAAAAAAAACGTATGCGGAACACGTGACATCACCGTTTCTTTCTGCAACAATTTCATCAAGTGGAAAAAAAACTCCAAAGTAAGCGAGACGTTGAGGTTACCTGCAGGGCGGTGTGTGCCTGGCACAGGTCCTGCAGGATGGTGCGGAACATGCTCAGCCGCCGCGCTCGGTCCACGTCTTCCTCTTCGCTCGCTTCCTCGTCCCTCTCGCTCTGCATGAACTCCACGAACGAGCGGTTCAGCGATGTGGTCATGTCCACCACGCGCTGCATGCGATCGCACAGACCCCGGGAGGGCGCCGCACCGAGAGGAGACCCCGTCCCCGCACACCCGCCGCGCCCGCCCCTCTGCTTCCCACGGGCCCCGCCCCCTACACCGACCCGCTTGCGAGCCCAGATCTTCTCCAGGTTCTGGAGCACCGAGTCGCAGGCCAGCACCAGGCCCATGAGTGGCTCCGGGCTGCACACGTAACAGTACCACTTGCGCTCCTCCTCCAAGATGGCCGACAGCTCCCGCCGCCCGAGGTTCCGCAGCACACACTTCTTGCAGAAAGCGTTGCTGCAGTAGTCGCAGCCAATCAGACTGCCTCCTTCCGCGCACCACCTGCAGGAACGGCCAATCACGGCACAGCACGCTCACTTAAAAACTCTTTGTTTAGTCCCTAAAAAGATTGCGTGCTTGTATTCGGTGGGTTTCTACCTGCACTGCTCGTCCATGCCCTCGGCGTCTTTGCTGATGTCGTCGCTCATGTAGTACTTAAAACAGGACTGGGTGCGAAACACAAACACACACAAGCGTCTATCAGTATTATGGGATATTCTACAACGTACACACTCGACTGCAGTCTCAAGTGCCCATACAACACACACACACACACACACACACACACACACACCTTGCAGATGAGCACTTTGAGTGCAGGGTGCTGGTAGACAGAGTCCCTCTGGAAATGGTTCACTTGCTGACCGCAGGCCGTACAGTTCACTCGCTCGATGTCAGAGCCTCCTAAACACACAAACACTTCAATCATCCTGCATTTCTAAACTGTAGCGAATGTGGGAAAGTGGGCGGAGCTTAAAGCAAGTACAGACAAGTGTGACTGAATGAACAACAAACAAAAACACTGAAACAAACCCAGTCCTGTAGAAAATAAACGTCATTTATACCTGCAGGTCTTTTCATTTAGGGCACTCGATAGACAACGGACTCTTTCAGAACTGACGGGTTTGAGAGAAAAAAAAAAAGAAAACAGAAGAGATAAACGAGCAG
The DNA here is from genome assembly GCF_023375685.1 of Ictalurus furcatus. Lineage (NCBI taxonomy): Eukaryota > Metazoa > Chordata > Actinopteri > Siluriformes > Ictaluridae > Ictalurus > Ictalurus furcatus. The sequence continues at coordinate 1,280,026 of NC_071282.1, forward strand.
AGTCTGCGTCTGTTCTTCCTCCTCTCACCTCTCCGTTTGTCCGAGAAGTCTTTGTTCTGTTTCACTCGTTTGCTGCGAAATTCCGGACCTCTGAACTCGTCACGGACTTCGTTAGACACCGGCTCCGGCAACACAAACACCGTACCTGCGTCGGGGAGAGAGAGAGAGAAAAATAACTTCAGCTCCAAATCGACCCCTATTTGTTTCAGCCCCGCCCCCTCAACTCTCTGCAGCCTGGTGCTTGTCCCCACCACTCGCAAAAACCTTCCAATAGCAAGATTTTGACTTTCCTCTCCAACAGTAAAGGAGTACACACACACACACACACACACACACACCTTTAGGCAGGGAGGTCGTATCCGGTTCGCTGGAGTTGACGGACAGCGCGTCTTCGGTTCCGCTCTCGGACGACGCGTCCGACTCGTTCATGCCGCTGTGCTTTGTCACCACCAACGGCTTCCTGGATTTTACACGGTTGAGAAAGCATGCTTAGCGTACACGTACATTCGCCGCATAGCCTCGAGCATTCCTTCGTAAATTACACTGAAAACGGGACTGACCTCCTGGAACGAGCCGCCGAGGTCTTCGTCTCCGAGGACACGTTGGGCTGCATGCACTAAAACACACACACACACACACACACACACACACACACACACACACACGCACACACGCACGCTGAAGTTGTCAAACTGATACACACCATACAGGTGGAATGTTAATCCAGAACATTTTAAGCATTTAAAAAGTATAAAAAAGTTAAACTCTCGTTCTTTACCTCCTCGGAGGCGCGTGCTACAGCTTGCTGCTGCTCAATAAACTCTTTGGCCATCGCACCTGCAATAAAATCCAGTGATTGTTCTGAAACACGTTAGATCCTCAATCATCTGTAATACGTTCGCAGCACGACGGCAGCGTGACTTTAAGAAGTAACGATCAAACGGTCGAATCACATACGTTTAGGTGTTAATAAGAGAGAGAGAAAAAAAAACAGAAGTCTGCATCTCCCCTTTATACTGCAATATAATAGAATATATAATAAATATTTTATAAACACTCCCACATGTTTTTGACTTCATAACCCGCGTCGAACGGCTTTCGTTTTCATTTGCTGGGACATACCCAAGTCTCATTTCTAGCTTCTTGCACGACGTTGTGGCGTTTATGAAACTATGGAGGTGCTTGTTAAAGGCATGAAACCCTCACCGCTCCAGTGCCCGGGTAAGCCGTGTTCGCCGCCCTGCTCCGCAGAAACCGCCAGGAATGTGTGCAGCTTATTGATCAGGAGTCCTAGTTTACCCCCGCCGCTCCTGCTGCTGCCCCCGGCCACGGGCTCGGGCCTGGAACAATAACAACAACAACCACCACAATGGCAATAAAACTCTTTAAAATATCAACATTACAGCGGACACAACGTTCCGATGAGTCTAACACGCTGGAGTTTAGTCTTAATGATTAAGATCCAGTGATAGAATCGAGTGCAAAAAACTCCATAAATAAATAAACAAACAAACAAACAAACAAACAAAAAACAAGATAAGCAGATAAAAACAAAACAAAGTTTATATCACCGGTTTATACAGCAGTCAGAGTCGAATCACCTTCACCACAGGTTGGGAAATAACATGAATAACGGTTGAGATCTAGGGCTCGAGCGATACAACAAAAAAAGTCGTAATGACGATTCTACGATACATTATATGCATAACGATACACGTTTACGAACAATTTTCCAGCAGTACGGGATCTCCGGAACGCCATCGTGCGCCGGGGGTTGTGGAAACTTCCTCGACTTTCCGAGTAGGATTTCCACGTTGAGGGGGTGCTTTCTTCAAGGTTTTTTTTTTTTTTTTTCAGTCGGAGGTCGGAAAATTCCAAGCTACAAGCGTCGATACCCGGTTCATGAGCGGAGCTAGCAGCACCGCTCTCACCGATTGGTCGCAAGCACAAAAGACAGCGGCCTGGTTCACCGTTGCCGTTTGTCCGACGAGAAGTGTTTTTAAGTTGCGTTTCTTTTCAGCTCAGGTCGTGCCTAAGAGCACTTCACTAACCTAGATAGCCGCAGCCGAAGGGCGCGGTCTAATTAGCATATCGCACATATTCACGAATCATTCATGAAACGGAATGAAGGTATGTAGGTCATCTTTTGTTTATAAACGAAAAGAACCAGTTTAACTAATTTAGAAAAAGACACACCCCCAGGGAGCGGGACAAGCATTCTAGACAGCATTTAATTGGTCCAATGCAAGGCTGGTACAGGATGAGTCATGAAAAAAAAATTTGTTAAAGTGAAAATTTAAAAGAGAATATCTGCAAAACTTTTTTTTTTTCCCCCCAAAGATACTTTCCTAAGACACGCCATCATGTTAACGTCAACTCTAAGGGATGGCGACAAAAAGCTCCAAAACACAGATTTTGACTTTTTAAGGACATTTTACAGAATGGTAAAAGTGTATCTTAATTATGCTGTTGCTTTGTTTTTTTCCACAGATATTTATCATTTTGCCTCCTACATTCTTTTCACTAGCTGAATAAACCTTAATTGACAGACCTGAATTACCTACATAGGTGCACTATACAGAATATAACAAATAAGCCATTTGAGCTTCAGCCCATATTTACCCTGCTAGCTAACAGGCTAATGCTAACCTGCCTGTGGAAAATATTCTTTGTCTATAAAGCAATGTCTTCGTGTTAGCTAAGCTAACTATCTACTTGTTTTGTTAACATGATAACGCGTAATGTTAACTACAATTACAATGCAAACAATAAACAAACATTAAACAGGGCCGCAATAAGATTCGCTGCCTTGCTTTCTTCTGATGTCGCCTTGTTTATTTATATATTATTTATATATTTATTAGCTTAGGCTAGCGGCTACCTGGCTAGCTAACTAGCTATGTTAGCTAGCTCTCCTCTCCATAGAAACCCCGTTCATACTGGGTTAGCCAGTTAGCTCGCGTTAGCCATTTAGCTAGCGTTAGCCAGTTTGTTTTCGCTCACAAACACCGCCTCCTACCTGAGCACATCGGCGGACATCCTGCGCTCCGTCTGAGGCACGTTTACACCGTCGACTGCGTTTTAAAGCACTGCAACCATCGTCCGTGTTAACTGAACCGCGATACAAACAACATGTAAGCCTGTTAGAAAATATTATACACACACCGCGCCATCTTGCCGGCTATATAATTTGCGCGCGGCGCATTAAAATGGCGACCAGATTTCGACGTGCTGTCGTCACTTCCTGCTAATGCTCTAATACGTTAAAAATGACTAAAGTACTAATCTGTACATAAAAAATAATGTTTTAAAAAGTATAACAGTATGAAAGTATAATAGTTCACATATTAGAGGTCCATAAATCGAAAATATAACCGTTTTACATTAAGGGAAGTGACCAATTCAAAACTTCTGCTTGTTGCTACTGAACTAGTTAGCTGTGTAGCTAACTTGAAGTAAAACTCGTGACCTTCCATCTGAATAAAATTCCTCACTTACAAACAGATTAAACACACACACACACACACACACACACACACACACACACACTAACATAACTAATTATTGACAACAGTTAGCTTTCAATACTTTAATAGTTGAAATTTTCCAATAAAAAAAACAAAACTTTTGTTTCACAGTGGCGTTTCACATTACTAATTTTCACTAGCACCACAGACAGATGAGACATCAGTTCAGAATTTGATGATCTATCAAATCATCTTTTCTGTCTTTGTCAGGTTCTTTTTGTAAAAAAAGAAAAAAAATTAAAGCAAGCCATCATCATGGGTTAAACCATCACTGGTTAAACGAGCTATGTCATCAGATTGCTAATCATTCCAGAGAGGGTAAATAAAATGAAAAAACTGTGCAAGTCTCTAAAAACTCTTCTCTTTATGAAGCTAATGTCTCTCACTCTGTAGCCTTAAGCTAAATAAGTTCTGTAAATGCATGTGATTGGATAAACTGCAGCAGAGGATCTGCTACAGACGCTATGATGGTTCAGGTTTAGAAAATTAAAGTCTATAGCTACAGCAATTTTTCCCCATATAGTACAGTATATGGGCAAATGTATGTGGACCTGACCATCACATCTATATGTTCAAACAGTTTCCCAAACAGTTTGAATCACAGAATTCTCTAGAATGCCTTTTATTTAATATTTTTTGCTGTAGCATTACAATTTCCCTTCACTGGAACTAAGAGGCCCAAACCTGTTCCAGCATGACAATGCTCCTGTGCACAAAGCGAGCTCCATGAAGACATGGTTAAAGCGGAAGAACTCGAGTGTCCTGCACAGGACCCTGACCTCAACCCCACTGAACACCTTTGGGATGAACTGGAATTGGAACCTCACCTCACCACTGCTCTTGTAGTTGAATGAACACAAGCACAAATCCCCACAGCCACGCTTCAAAATCTAGTGGAAAGCCTTCCCAGAAGAATGGAGCTTATTATAAAAGCAAAAGGGAAATAAATCTGAAATGAGATGTTTCAACAATCACATATGGGTGTGATGGTCAGGTGTCACATAGTTTTGGCCATGTAGTGTACTTGGTTCTGCTGGGTCCACATCTGGACCACGGTTTACCACATCGAAGTGCATATGAGATAACCACATTACCACAAAAACTTGTAGAACTGTTGGAAGTTGACGAGGTTGTCTCACAAAGTTATAATCCACGGAGATCATATCAGATCATGTTATGAACCTGTTTTTGGTCTGTTGGTGGGAAATAAAACAGATGCCTACTAAGAAAAATGTTATATTTTAGGAGAACTGCTAGTTTCTCCTATAGCAATTTCTTGTTTTTTTTTTTTTTTTTTTAAATAATTAGCAGAAGATGTGATATCAACCATGAATATAGCTTTAGACTTGTTAGTGTTGCTACCTTTACCACATAGCTGTTAGCACAGCTTTAACAACATTAAACCATTAGATCAATAGTTTCATACTGCATAACAAAAACACATTAGCTAAAACCCTTGAAATTCCATTCAAATTCTCTTAAGAAATCAGATTCAGGTGGTTTATAATTCATGCGTACTTTATTATGAATATATACACCTTGCTTGCTTACTTAATAAATGGTTTGAGACATGAGGCACAAACCTGACTAGTTAATTTCAGAACACTTCCAATATAGTGTCAGTCATTCACTTGTTACATGGGCAAAGAGCATGTATGCTTCAACATAGCCCAGTATTTCAGCTACTACACACATTTGGTTTTAAAAAAAAAGAAGAAAAAAAAGAATGTTAGTCAGACACACATATGTACAAACACACACATACAAACATACAGAACAAACAAAGGGTAAAAAGAAAAAAATATTGAGCTTCATTACTATATGTATGAAAGCACTTTTACTTCTCCTCTTCAGAGTTCGTTTCAGCTGAAGTCCGTGTGTGTGTTTCGGGTTGCGTGTGTATGTCTGCATGTGTATGTGTAGGAACACCAGCGTGTTCTCCTTCCGCCTCATTGTCCGACAGCAGCCCGAGTCCCGTGTGACACAGTTGCCTCTCAAGTGCTGTGATTCGTTGTTTGAGACGACGCTGTGTGCTCGTGAATTCCCCTAACAAGCGGGCGAAGCGTGTCTGCAGGATATCCAGAGATGCATCCAAGCGCTCCACTCTCTCTTCTGTGTCTATGACACCTAGCCCTCCAGCTGCTACGCTCTCATCCAGGAGGCCCTGCTTTCTCAGGATTTCCCTTCCACGCTCTTCCAGAACCTTCTGAGCGTCTGGATATTCTGCCACAGCCTCCATTAGGTCGTCTTTTGAGAGGCAGAAGAGGTCCGAGTAGCCGATGCTACGTATGTTAGCCGTGCGCCGGTTGCCCATCTTGCTACCTTGAATATTGAGGATGCTAATTTCGCCGAAACAACCCCCGGCGGTTAGCAAAGCGAATTGTGTGACACCGTCATCCGCCACCACAGCTAGCTGCCCCTCCTTGATGATGTACATTTCCTTCCCGATATCACCCTTCCTGCAGATGTAGTCCCCGGGACTGTACACTTGAGGACGCAGTTTCAGAACCAGCTCCACCAGTAGTCCGGCTTCACAGTCCTGAAAAATACGGACTTTCTTCAGCGTGTCCAGGTGGACATTGATAGCGATTTCGGCCCTCAGCTTATCCGGAAGGTTCTTCAGCACCTCCTGTTCGTCCACGGTTTTCTTGTTGGTCCAGAGGTAGTCGAACCACTTGATGACGCGCGTCTCGAGGGTGCGGTTAACCTTGCGGAAGTGCATGTAGTGCTTGATGGCATCGATGCGTGTTTGGAACTCAGCCCTCGTAGCATTCATGTTGGCGATCATAGAACCCACGTTACCGACGATGGTGGCGAAGATCAGCACGCCTACCAGGAAATCAAAAACTACAAAGACATACTCCTCATCCTTCACTGGAGGGGGCATTTCCCCAATGGTTGTTAGTGTTAGTGTGGACCAGTAGAAGCAGTACACATAGCAGAACGATAGTGTTTTGTTCTGTCCGGAATACACCCACGTATCCGAGCTGAGCCCCAGGGCCTTGGAAATGGCGTAATAGATGCACGCGTTCCAGTGGATGATGACCAGGATGTAGAGGACGAGGTTGCAAATGCGGAAGGCGTTAGGGTAGTTGGTGCGCGTCTCGGTGCGATCGAAGAACTCGAACATGCGTGAGAAGCGGAGTAGGCGGTTGAAGCGAAGTTGGGGTACGTACCCCGTGACGAAGAAGAGCAGCTCTGTGGGCAGGATGGACAGAAAGTCCAGTTTAAACTGCAGAGTGCGAATGTAGTTGTCTCTCAACTTGGCCAAGTCTTTCACCAGCAGACCTTGCTCGAGGTATCCTGTGGAGGAAAAAAGGTGGTAATTGTTTTCTCTAGATTTGGTCTTGGCCAATTCCCATCCACCAGTTAGCTCTCCCCTATCATAGGACAACTACTAGGTGAAGGCTGGTGAGGGTGAAGGCTAACACGTGCTTCCTCCGAGACACATAAAGTCAACCAATGGTATATTTTCAAACTGCTGTTCATGCTGCATTATGGGGCGGAGTAACACAACTTGAGGAAAGCACTATCCGTCCCCTTCCACATGCATGAGCTCACAGATGCCCATGATTGGCTAGTGTCACTATGATTGACAGGGGAGAGAGAGTATGCCCCTCCTTCCCAGAGAGCATAGCCAGTTTTGTTCCCCTGGACTTCCAGCCACGAATGGCTGTAGCATCGCTGGGATTCAAACTCGTGATCTCCAGATGACAAAGAGAAAAAGATGCTAATTTTATCAGCATCCCACATTATTTTACTGCTGTTAGCCTTCTGCTTCACAGTATATCCTTCCAACATCTGGAATAATTTAAAGAATGCTTTGATGATACAAAAAACAATAACAGTAAGGGCAAATAGTCAAATTTCCTTGTACCTGTCCTCAATCGTATACAGGTGTCCAGTATGTAAATGACATCGCAGAGGTAATCCAGCCCCACCCACAGGAAGAAGTTCTCGTCCTGTAGTTGATCGAAACACGCTCTGTAGAGAAAGAAATGAAAAGGTATGTTAAAAGTTTGCGTTTTGATAAGTGTTCCACAAATGTGTGAGCCCTGCTACAGAGCAAGTTTAATGCGTTTTTGCTTTAGTGAAATTTCAGGATTTTTTCACAAAGTACAACGATTGCTAAATGGCAGCTTTTATTTGTTTGTGTAAATTCTTGTGCATTTTTATTGTGAAAATTTGCAGATTTTTTTTTTTTATTAATCCAACGCAATCAATCAATCCCCCACAAAACCTGCCATTTTATAGTTAGAGCTGCATTTCCATTTATATATATATTATATTTAAATCATTTGCTAATGTTAGGAATTACAAGTCAAAAAAAATTTGGGCTGACAAAAAAGGAATGACATAAAAGTGTCTTGGGATTATATCTAGTGTTATATTTCGGTTGAAATGAACGGCAGATGGTCTGTCTCGTCTGTCTGCGTTCATCAAGAGAGGCAAAAAGCGCATCAGAATCATCTCTCCTATTAGTCACGCTAGTACAGTTTTCACACACACACACACACACACACACATATACACAAGCAGAGATTCACTCACTGTCTTAGAAAACAGCTTCTCACACTCTCTATCACCATCTAACAGCAACAAGGTCATAAAAAGTCAGGGAAGATTACTTTCTCTACTTAATATGTCCTGAAGACAGAAACCTTAAAGCTACAGCTTTACCTCCGACACTGGAGACTCCTTCCACAAATGTTACATAAACGTCTCCTTACTTAAAACTTCACCACGTCAACGTTAAAAAAAAAAAATTCTGTTTATTATTATTTGAAGCGTCGGCCATACACATCCCTGATAATGAGCGGTTACTATAGAAACGGTAAGAAGTGCATTAATATAAACCCCTGATTTAAATAGAAGAACCTGTGATTTAATTGGTTAGAAATATACATTTTTAAAAAGAATTTATGTATAAAAATTTGTTACCTGGCAACCAGCATGATCCAGTTATAGAGTGAAGCCAAGGCGATGAAGAACAGCCAATAATAATAAATATTATCAGACTGGGACACGACAAAGCCTTCCCACCTCTCCCTACACACACACACACACACACACACACACACACACGTGTGGACATAAGGTCAAAGTCAGAGCGAGACAAAGAGTCAGCTAGGGGGCGTGGCGTAAAGATTTGAAATGGTATTGATGGTCTTTTTGCATGATGTTCCAACAGAAGGTACATTTCGAGTGTACACCGTGTGTGTGTGTGTGTGTGTGTGTGTGTGTACTTGAAGGTTTTCTTGGGGGCGTCTGCGGGGGCAGCTGATTGATCATTTGCAGCCTGGGGTCCACGGAATCGCTCAAGAAACGAGTCGGGCCGCTGCTCCGCCTCCACCAGACTCTTATGAGCCCATTCTCTCAGAGACAGCACCAGATTCACCAACCTGGAAGAGAGAGAGAGAGAGAGAGAGAGAGAGAGGCATGTATAATAAGTCCACAAGTTTTCACATGTGTGTGTGTGTGTGTGTGTGTGTGTGTGTGTGTGTGTGTGTGCCTGGCTAGTGGTCTCCTCTGTGTGAAGGCCTCGAGCATTTCTGCACTTGGAAGCTCGAGAGCGGTGACACGCTGCAGCTCTGAGCACGTGTCATCATCTCCATCAGTCCTGCAGAGAGAGAGCAAGAGAGAGAGAGAGAGAGACAGAGAGAGAAAGAGAGAGAGAGAGAGAGAGAGAGACAGACAGAGAGAGAGAGACAGAAAGAGTGAGAGAGACAGAGAGACAGAGAGAGAGAGAGAGAGAGAGAGAGACAGAGAGAGAGAGAGAGAGAGAGAGAGAGACAGAGAGAGAGAGAGAGAGAGAGAGACAGAGAGAGAGACAGAGAGAGAGAGAGAGAGAGACAGAGAGAGAGAGAGAGAGAGAGACAGAGAGAGAGAGAGAGAGAGAGAGAGAGAGAGCGAGAGAGAGAGATGGGGTTAAACAGAGATAGAAAATGTAACTGAATTTAATTTAATTGATAAAAACAAAAAGAAAAGAATACATAAAGCAATAAAAGGAAAAATAAAAAGTAGAGCAAAAGAAAGAAACGGGTGGAAGAATAAAAAAATAAATAAATAAGTAGGAAAGAAAGAGCGGAATAAAAAAATAACAAAGCCAACAAATTAAATGGATTTATTAAATGGATAAAAATAAAAGAAAGAAAGAAAGAAACAGGAAAATGAAAAGAGTGAAAGAAAGACTCAGAAGAAAGAAACAGATCAATAAGAGGAGTGTAATGAGGTTGTGAGATGTTTCCAGCCTGCTGATGGCGCTTTCAGCTCGTTCAGCTTCACCCTCCAGTCTGCTCCTCACAGAGAGACGGTGAGAGGACACAGAGCGCTCTAGTGCAGCCTGACCTGTCATCCTGCACACACACACACACACACACACACACACACACACACACACACACACACAGGGTTAGATTAGGCGCAGTGTGTGGAGGGAATTCGCTGCTTAGTACAACAACAATCTGCTCCCTGGGGCTGCAGTGTCTATAGTGATAACCTAAATCTACACACACACACACACACTCTCTCTCTCTCACACACACACTCTCTCTCTCTCACACACACACACAGAAAGAGGGAAAGAAAGGAAGGAAGGAAGACAGAAAAAGAAATAAATAAAGAAAAAAGAAAGAAGGGTTTTTTAAATTTAAAAATTTTTTACCCATAAAATTTATGTTTGACCTGAAACAAGTTGATGAAACTTTTTTTATTTCAAAAGTTACATTTTTTCATTAAAAGAATAAAAGAAAGAAAAAAGAAAGAAAGTAAGAACACTGAAAAACTTTTTTCTCAACTGGAAAAGTTTGATATGATGTAATACATTAAATTATTACTCCCAACAAGTCGATGCATTTTTTAAAACTTTCATCCAAAGACTTTTTTTCAGTGAAGGAAAGAAAGAGCAGACTTGCATAATGAGCCGTTTAAAAAACCTTTTCTTTCTCGCTTTCTCTCTGACTTTAGAAGAGGTGAGCTGTGCCTTTACCCCTTTGTTCAGACAGGAAGCTCTGAGCTGTTGGCTCGTGTGAAGCGGGACGTGGAGTTTCTGCGCGAATCTTATAAGAGGATGAACTTCCACAGGAGCCGTGAGTCCGGTCTTACAGAGCGGCTGCCGAGTCCGGTCCTACAGAGCCGCTGCCGAGTCCGTCCTACAGAGCCGCTGCCGAGTCCGTCCTACAGAGCGGCTGCCGAGTCCGTCCTACAGAGCCGCTGCCGAGTCCGTCCTACAGAGCCGCTGCCGAGTCCGTCCTACAGAGCGGCTGACGAGTCCGTCCTACAGAGCGGCTGACGAGTCCGTCCTACAGAGCGGCTGCCGAGTCCGTCCTACAGAGCGGCTGCCGAGTCCGTCCTACAGAGCGGCTGCCGAGTCCGTCCTACAGAGCGGCTGCCTAGTCCGTCCTACAGAGCGGCTGCCTAGTCCGTCCTACAGAGCGGCTGCCTAGTCCGTCCTACAGAGCGGCTGACGAGTCCGTCCTACAGAGCGGCTGCCTAGTCCGTCCTACAGAGCGGCTGCCGAGTCCGTCCTACAGAGCGGCTGCCGAGTCAGGTCCTACAGAGCGGCTGCCTAGTCCGTCCTACAGAGCGGCTGCCGAGTCCGTCCTACAGAGCGGCTGTCGAGTCCGTCCTACAGAGCCGCTGCCGAGTCCGTCCTACAGAGCCGCTGCCGAGTCTAGTCCTACAGAGCCGCTGCCGAGTCCAGTCCTACAGAGCCGCTGCCGAGTCGGTCCTACAGAGCCGCTACCGAGTCCGTCCTACAGAGCCGCTGCCTAGTCTGTCCTACAGAGCCGCTGCCGAGTCCGTACTACAGAGCCGCTGCCGAGTCCGGTCCTATAGAGCGGCGGCCGAGTCCGGTCCTACAGAGCTGCTGCCGAGTCCGTCCTACAGAGCGGCTGTCGAGTCCGTCCTACAGAGCCGCTGCCGAGTCCGTCCTACAGAGCCGCTGCTGAGTCTAGTCCTACAGAGCCGCTGCCGAGTCCAGTCCTACAGAGCCGCTGCCGAGTCGGTCCTACAGAGCCGCTGCCAAGTCCGTCCTACAGAGCCGCTGCCTAGTCTGTCCTACAGAGCCGCTGCCGAGTCTGTACTACAGAGCCGCTGCCGAGTCCGGTCCTATAGAGCGGCGGCCGAGTCAGGTCCTACAGAGCCGCTGCCGAGTCCGTCCTACAGAGCCGCTGCCGAGTCCGGTCCTACAGAGCTGCTGCCGAGTCCGGTCCTACAGAGCCGCTGCCGAGTCAGGTCCTACAAAGCCGTTGCCGAGTCCGGTCCTACAGAGCCGCTGCCGAGTCCGGTCCTACAGAGCCGCTGCCGAGTCTGTCCTCCGCACATTCATCACACACATCAGGACATGACGTTCCCGAGGCAGAGCGATTCAAATCATCCGCGACTCTCTGGCTCACAGACCACTGAGCATCAAACCAACCAGACACACGGACAGTTTCTTCCCACTGGCCTTCAGAATCATTCCTGGACCTTTGCGTTTAAAAACGACACTGATTCACTGATTCAGACTCGGATTGGTGACTTGCTGATTTAGGATGATTATTCAAACAGATTTTATCAAATACAAAAGGAAGTCATTCTGTTAAGTCAAGGAAATATTTCATTTGACAGTTTAAGCCATAGTTATAAGCCGATATCATAGTAATTTCACAAGGATCGATAACATCGCCGGGACGAGTCGACTCTTACTGGTGAGCCGAGTCAAACGAGCTGACTCACCGAAAAGAGCCGAAATAGCCATCACTTAAAGTCCTGTTTCGTTTAATTCTGACTCGGTAACAGCAGAATGAAGAGAACGGTGTTTCTGATAGTGAGAGATTAAAACTCACTGGATGGATGGAAAGATAGTCATGTTTTGCTGGATGGATGGATGGATGGAAAAGATGATGTTTTAAAAGATGAATTGATGGATGGACAGAAAAGATGTTTTACTGGATGGATGGTCAGATACAGTCATGTCCTACTAGATGGATGGATGGATAAGATGATGTCCTACTAGATGGATGGATGGATAAGATGATGTCCTACTAGATGGATGGATGGATAAGATGATGTTCTACTAGATGGATGGATGGATAAGATGATGTTCTACTAGATGGATGGATGGATAAGATGATGTTCTACTGGATGGATGGATGGATAAGATGATGTTCTACTGGATGGATGGATGGATAAGATGATGTTCTACTGGATGGATGGATGGATAAGATGATGTTCTACTGGATGGATGGATGGATAAGATGATGTTCTACTGGATGGATGGATGGATAAGATGATGTTCTACTGGATGGATGGATGGAGTGTTTAGTCGAGTGTTGAACAATGTTTTTCTAATTGGCTTGTCATTAAGGGAAATACAGACAGCACACACTGCACACAGAAACATCCAAGGAGACACACACACACACACACACACACACACACACACACACACACACACACACAGTGGTCCCAGGAGAAACTGTGACTGCTGACAACCGACTCACTCACACCAACACACACCAAGTCAGCGCTGACGATGAAGCTCCGATAATGAACCCGTTTCATCTTTTATTTATTTATTTATTTATTTATTTATGTATCTTTTATTTTTCTATTGTTATTGTTATTTTCTACAATCACAGTGTTCATTGTGTTACGGCTGTTTTAGAGACGTGAAACAGTAAAGTTTAACTCCTGCGGTATAATAATAATCAACACACACACACACACACACACACACACACACACACACTACTGACACAATCAATAAACCCAAACAGTAAATACAACAATGTGAAATGTGTGTGAAACAGCAGTGTGTGTGTGTGTGTTAAAGTCTCCTGCTTACCTGGTGCTGGTGCCGGAGTGTGTGTGTGTGTGTGTGTTCTTCAGTAAAACAGGACACACAGTGATGTTAAAGAAGACAAACCGACTTTACACTTCACTACAATACACACTTCCATCCCGACCTCCACAACACATCCACACAGTGTGTTCACAACGCTCAGAACTCACACACACTCTGTTCCCAACTCAGTGCAGAGAGAGAGAGAGATAGGGAGAGAGGGAGAGAGGGAGAGGGAGAGAGAGAGAGGGGGGGGGGAAGAAAAGAGGGGGAGGAGTCTCACCTCAATGATGAAATATTAAATGATTAATATGATTAATAAAACGCTGGAAAAGAATGAAAGAAAACAAGGATTGAAAGAAATGAAGAAGAAAGAAAGAACAGAAGGAAAGAGGAAAGAAAGAAATGCATCAATTTAATAGAATTTAAATATGAAAAATAAATGAATAAATAAGATAAGGTGCACTGCTGTTGTGTAAATCATTCAATTAAATTCGTGACCATATAATCACACACACACACACACACACACACACACACACACTCAGGTTAGCTATGACAGACAGTGTTTCAAGCTGTCATCACACAAAACCCAGTGGACCAATCATAATCCATCATTCTACTGATGCTGAACCCAGTGGACCAATCAGAGTGCTCGCTCTGCTGCCTCAGAGACGCGCTCAGGGAAGATGGAGCAGTGGAGTGATATGACTGCAATATTACAGTGACATAATGTTGATATAACGTTATAACAGTGATATTACAGTGATATAACGTTGATATAACGTTATAACAGTGATATAACAGTGATATAATGTTGCTATAACGTTATAACAGTGATATAACAGTGCTATAACGTTGCTATAACGTTAAAACAGTGATATTACAGTGATATAACGTTATAACAGTGATATTAGTGATATAACGTTGATATAACATTATAACAGTGACATTAGTGATATAACGTTGATATAACGTTATAACAGTGATATTACAGTGATATAACGTTGCTATAACGTTATAACAGTGATATAACTGATATAACGTTGATATAACGTTAAAACAGTGATATTACAGTGATATAACATTGATATAACATTATAACAGTGACATTACAGTGATATAACGTTGATATAACGTTAAAACAGTGATATTACAGTGATATAACGTTGATATAACGTTATAACAGTGATATTACAGTGATATAATGTTGATATAACGTTATAACAGTGATATTACAGTGATATAACGTTGATATGTTATAACAGTGATATAACAGTGATATAACATTGATATAACGTTAAAACAGTGATATATTAGTGATATAACGTTGATATAACGTTATAACAGTGATATTACAGTGATATAACATTGATATAACGTTATAACAGTGATATTACAGTGATATAACGTTGCTATAACGTTATAACAGTGATATTAGTGATATAACGTTGATATAACGTTATAACAGCGATATTACAGTGATATAACGTTGCTATAACGTTATAACAGCGATATTACAGTGATATAACGTTGCTATAACGTTATAACAGCAATATTACAGTGATATAACTGATATAACGGTATAACAGTGATATTAGTGATATAACGTTGCTATAATGTTATAACAGTGATATTACAGTGATATAACGTTGATATAACGTTATAACAGTGATGATAGTGATATAACGTTGCTATAACGTTATAACAGTGATATTACAGTGATATAATGTTGATATAACGTTGCTATAACGTTATAACAGTGATATTACAGTGATATAATGTTGATATAACGTTATAACAGTGATATTAGTGATATAACGTAGCTATAACATTATAACAGTGATATTACAGTGATATAACGTTGCTATAACATTATAACAGTGATATAATGTTGATATAACGTTATAACAGTGATATTACAGCGCTATACCAGAGGAACATTCTCCGCACTCTCAGGTGGATTGTTTATTTATTGTAGAGTGTAATTGTGTACACTGTGTTATAGTAATAATTGTGTCCTTATTTATGCGTTATTATTTTTTAAAGGAAACCTCCTCCCTGAAACACATTAAATACGTTTACACTGAAACATTTGCAACGTGTTTAAAATTCTGGTGCTTGTTGTTGGTGTAATTTTGTAATTCCTTACTCTATTTCGATGTTCATTCTTTTCCAGTGTGTGTCCTCTTCAGTTTTTCTTTCCTTCTATCTTTTACTTATTTCCTTTTTTTTTTTTTTTTTAATTTCTACATGCCATATTCACTTTTTTCTTTCTTTCTTCCTGCTGTTTTTTTTTTTTTCAATCTTTGACCTAAAAACATTTTGTGTTTCCTTCTTTTCCTTTGCTTACTTAGGAACATTTTGAAGCTGACTCGTTTGAGCCGAGAGGACTGACGAAAAAGTGAGACAGCCGGGCAGAGTAAAGCGCCGCCGCAGCGCACTTCCTGTAGACATAAATCTAGGGCTAAATCGCAAAAGCACCTTTATCAGCAGGTCGAGTGCCATCACCGTCATCACCATCAGCTGGTGGACTCGGGGTGCTCTGCTATCTGGCATTACCACTGACTTCCAACAAACGCACACAGGACACAAGGGTAGGTAATAACGGTTATAAAATATTTATTTCAGTTCTTAATCTGTAGACAGCATTTTCCCAATAAACCCAAAAAATGAAGGAAACAAACCCCACACACCTCTCATGTGGCTAACAAACAAATGAAGAAATGAGAATAAATAAACATCTTAAAGATTCCTTATCTTCTTTAACTGTGCAGGGAATCCAGATTATTCTCCAACACAACGACAGCGACGAACACTGTTCAATTTATGTGTTGATTTAGATCAGCGTACATTAAAAAATAACAACACGCATTTAGCATTACTTTAACTATGGTCTTGAGTTATGACACTGTATATATTTATATATAAAACTATATATTGTTTATAACGTACTTAAGCTAAAGTTACAATGTTCCGTCATCTAAATTACGCTCTGATTATCATAATTATTATTATTATTATTATACATCTCTACCCTTCACCACAACACAGTTACACTTCGGCACCACCCACAACATTTTTTTGGATGCAGGAATTAGCCACACCCCTCTGGCACGTTTCCTTAAAAGGTATCTGATGAATCGAGCGTCGTTTTTTAAAAAGTTTATTCCATTTTAAACAAGTTCATCATAATGAAAGTAACCACCATGATCTGAAATCGAGCGAACTGCACAACTACACTGTAAGCGTTTATTACAGTGTTATAAATCAAGACCGTTAAAGTGTTCCTGAATTTAAACACAGAGCAATACTAGAGTAGAGTAAATACATTTTTTATTTCGATCATAGTGTTTGGATTAGGTGGTTTATTATTAGGTGGCCTCTGTGTCGAGAAAGAAAGAGGATGTAAAATTAGTGCCGAGGTCTCTGAGCAGTCCAAAAGCGGGGGAAAAAAAAAAGCAAGGCTAACATAACACCTGCTAACGAATAAATCCCGATAGAGAGCAGGTGAGATGGCGGCGTCTTCGGGGGACTTTTCTCAAGTTCGTGGTGAGAGTTCAGAGTACGCTGAAGCTGAAAGGAATGGTGACACTACACTAAACTACACAACGCTACACACTCCCACCAGCCCCCGAGGCCACGAGTGACCTACATCCAGGTCGAGGGGGCGTGGAAATCCGAACAGCAGATCTTCCGGACATCAGAGAGTCGCGAACACGAGGCATGAGGAAGATGAGGGTTATGATGATGGCGACTCACACACACACACACACACACACACACACACACACACACACACATGCACGCACACTTGTGTCAATCCACTCAGACCTGATCTCTGAGCTTAGCCAGCCTCTGAGAGAGTTCATCCTAGAGAGGGAGAGAGAGAGAGAGAGAGAGAGAGAGAGAGAGAGAGATAGAGAGTGTTAAACTGTGCATATTGTTGTGTAATAAAGGCATGTGCATGCACACACTTCCATACTGAATGTATGTGTGTGTGTGTGTGTGTGTGTGTGTGTGCGTATATGTTCTTACCTGTTCTGTAGATGCCACGCTGCTGGCCAATGTTCCTGTCTGTCCCTGGGGAAGCTCCATGTTGAGATCCAACCTACACACACACACACACACACACACACACACACACTTAGTTTTGCAGTTTGCAGTGGAAGAGATGTGTAGAGTGTGTGTGTGTGTGTGTGTGTGTGTGTGTGTCAGTAGTGTACACTTTCTCACCCAGCTTCATCTGCCATCTCCTGCATCAAACTGTCCACCTGGTTCTGAAACAACAAAACACAAACTTTTACAAACCACACACACACACACACACACACCTCATCAGTCCACAGGTGTGTGTATTCCACATGACACCATGACAGTAGCGATCCTGTGTGTGTGTGTGTTACCTGTGGAGTTGTGAGCGTTGTCGTGCTGCTCATGCTGTCCTCCATCTGTTGCGTCTGAACGTCCAGAGTTTCGAACTGGCGCTCGAATTTGTCCATCAGAGCCGAAATCTGTCCAATGAGAACGCAGCACCGTTACACTGGGGTCACTGGGTTTTCGACCGATGAGAACTCTGAAAGTCCGTTGTGACGTCATGAGTAAGTCTGACCGACGAGAACAAGACATAACTACACTAGGAGCGAGAGGTCCAATAGAACCGTTACAGGATTTGACCGATGAGAACGCGTCACGATTAGACTGAGACTTGGACCTGACCAATAAGAAAGGGACACAGCGATCAGACATGTTCAAACCTGACGCGTTTACGACGCAACTCGAGTCTGACCGACGAGAATGCAGAAATCTGCACTGTGACATCACGACTGGGTTTGACCAACGGGCCTGCCACATGATTACACAGAGAGTGAGATCTGACAGATGAGATGGTGCCTCACCTTCTCCAGGTTCATGCTCTTCAGGGTCACGTCCATGCCCTTCACCACTCCGGCCATGGATTTAGTGACCTGTGGAAGGGTCAAAAGGGGATTATTTTCAGATTCATCCAGCACATTTTGGTGTTTTATTTGTTTGGTCCTTTGTAAGAAGTTTGCGTACCTTGTTCATGGTGACGGCGGTCTGCACTCTCGCTGCCACGGCGTCCACCCTGGCGCTCATTCTCAGGAAGTTCACGGACTGGGTCTTCTGTCTGATGGCGTTCTCTGCGTGGATCCGTGCCACGTCCATGTTACCTTTCTGAATAGCCTGGGCAACAACACACAAACACATGATGACCTAGGGTTCCTGTAGGGTTCTGCAGAGCCAGCGCTGATCAGGTGAGCGTCCCGACTTACCTTTTTCACTTTGGCCTTCTCTGCTTTCTCTTCCTTGTCGCATTTCTTTGAGCTTCGCTGTAGCTCTTTGGCTGCAAACTTCAGGTTAAACAAATTCTCTGTGGCGAGCGGTTAAGGGTGTTCTGGCATAATTACTGCGTCATAAGAGGACTAAAACCTTGGGGACAACTTTAAGGCGGTAACAGTGAATCTGTTTCATCACAGCATCCAGTCATCCATTATTTTCCTCTAAACGAATGTTCTGAATGTCTTAATCCTTCCTTGACACCGATTAAAGCATGACAGAGCAGTGTTACCGGTAGTGTAACAGTGTACAGTGTAGTGTTACCGGAAATGAGGCGCAAGCAGGTCACTGTTTAGGCTTTCACACAGAACAATGTAGAGAGCCGGCGACATCGGAAATGACACAAAACATCCGAAAGATCAACAGTTTACTCAGACGTGTCGGTAAATTAGTAAGAAAATACTCACAAAGGCTAAAAATTACACTGTAATTACAAGTCTTCGTGCTGAAATGGAGTGCTGCGTTCAAATACGGTTACTGGGTTTATAGGATTTCCACTTTTTAAACTAACCCTATTGAGCATCTGTGGGGCGTCCTCGAACGGAAGGTGGAGGAGCACAAGGTCTCTAACATCCACCATGCTACTGAGCTTTAAATTATGGTATACTTCGTGTATAAACCCATTCTGTAGTGAAATACATGGCAATATTTACACACGATTTAATAGTTTATTTTGTTAAATATCAAAAATCTAAGAGGTGTGTATTATAGCTGACACCCAGATGAACACTTTACAGTTGGTTAAATGACTAAGTCATTCCCTTCAAATGCTATTGCAGTTAGAAACGTGTTTAACAATGTCGTATGTAACTTTAGAGACGGTCCCTTAATTTCCACCTATCCGCGAATATCGAACGTCCTACGTCACACCGACTTTATTCCAGTTCCGAGTGTTCAGATTTCCGAGTTGAAAACACTAAATTCCCGAGACACTTAAACGCACCGTTAAGAGCCGCATACGTGTTAATAACATGCTTATTTCAACGTCCCCTTGAAAGTGTAATGTGTTTCTGGTCATTCAGCAGTGATTCAGCGAATATCTAAACCGAGTGGGGGCGGAAACTGAACTAACCTGTATCTCACGTGAGCATGACGTCATAGAACGCTGTCTCACCCTCAACATCAATACAGCTAGAAACCGGAAGTGTTTTTTTTTTGCGACCGTATAATCTATACAAAATAATAGTGTTTTCATGTTAGGATAATTCTTCATTAAACATAACTAAACAAACCAACAGAGTGGCATTATTAAGTGAAAGGAAAGAGTTTACATGTCGTCTTAAATTATCCACGACACAGTAAACAGATCACTGCCGGAATGGAGGAATTTACGGCTGTATCCCAAATCGCGCTGTTCTACACTAATCAGTGCACCAAAAACAGCCCAGTCATCCCGGTACTTACTCACGGTGAAGCCCCCTTAACTACTTTTATAACTACTTCGCGCGGTTTGGGACGCACCTCCATCTCGCTAAACTAACCTCCCGGGCCCGAAGGGTTTTCCAACACAAATCCGGAGACAATAAATAAAGGATACGTTCCATGTTCGGCATGATGGCTCGCAGGTTCTACTTTATTCCACAGAGAGATGAACTTATATTGCAGAAGCTTGATTTTTTTTCCCCTCAGCTGCCTTTCGTCTAGGTTAACGCAGAAAGCACCGCTCGCGCCGACTTCCGCGTCCGCGATAACAACAACTGGAATGACGACACGGTCACGTGGTGGGAGGAGCCGGTGCGGTGACGTCACTCGCAGACAGGCTCCTCTGTGTCTCGGGAGTTTCCAATTCTCTCTCTCTCTCTCTCTCTCTCTACACATACAGTCATGTGAAAATAATAAGTGCATCCCATAGAAATGGTTATTTTTTTGGACAAGCGAACATTTGATCCTCTTTGAAACAGCGCCTATTAATCAAGCTGATACACTTTATCAAATGGCATAAAATTGACGTTAAATAAGCAAAAAAAACCCCTGATCAGTTACATGGAAAAAGTAAGTACACCCCTACATTTATCACACCTTCACATCCATAAAATTAGAAGCAGGTGTTGACGATTGGGTTCCAGCGATTAGAACCTGTCTTATTTATACCCCTGTCATATCTAGTGTCTGGAGATCCCTTGGTTATTGAGGTGTGTGGCGTCATCATGCCAAGATCTAAACAGTTCTGGAAGGCCTTCCAAAAAAAAAAAACAAAAAAAAAAAAACAAGGGTTGTGGACGCCTACAAGTCTGGCAAGGGGTTTAAAAAGATCTCCAAATTATTTGAAATACATCATAATCTACAAATGGCACACATTTCAAACGACTGATAATTTGTCCAGGATGTTGTGCAATTTGTACTATTTTCTTATAGACACTTGCCATTGTGTGAAGCTCAACAACCTTTTGCCGCACATCACAGCTATATTCCTCGCTCTTACCCATTGTTATGAATGACTAAAGGGAATTCGGCCTACGTGTTACCTCAAATTTATACCCCTGTGAAACAGGAAGTCATGGTTGAACAATTTACTGTTCCTGGTCACCCAGGTGTACTTAAAAAAAAAAAAAAAATCAATGGGAATATACTTCAAATATATTTTTCTCATATGAATTCATAGGGGTGCCAGTAATTGTTGCACACCTATATTTAACAAAGGTTTTTTTTTTGTTAATAAACCTGTGTTTAAGCAACAAATTCTCAGTTATATACTTGATCATTATTTCAATCCTAACAGTGCTTTTGGCTCTGTACGTATTTAGTTTATTTATTCAACATTTTATACACAAGCGCACAATGGAGTTTCCAAACGCCGATAAAAAAAAATAAATAAACTACTGTTGGAAATGTTTTTCTTGCCCCCACGTGAAACATACGTGAAACCACGTGAGTCAAAAAAGCAGTTTTACCCTTTTATTAAAAACAAAAACAAACCTCTCAGAATCTGTGTACAAAAAGTAGACACACACACACACACACACACACACACACACACACACACACACACACACGCACACATTTCTTACATCAGGTCTTCATCTTCACCGTCACCAACATGAACTGGCCCTGAACTACTTCAGTTGGTTACACAGCGGGGAAACATGGAAAGAAAAAAAAAAACAGAAAGTCTTTGGACAGAGAGTCTGGAGTGGGACAGGTCGCAATGTTTAGACATACTGAGTAGAAATATGAAAACATACAATACTATTGCGATTACGGCGGTCCTTAACGATCAAATAATCACAGTATTGAGGAGTACTGAACACGCGACTCGAATATCCACGTTTACTGAATCTGGGTCCATGTAAATGAAGGTGAAAAAAACCCCCAAAAATTAAATGTACAGGATGTCTCTCCACTGAATTTTATGAATTCATGAACGCTAACATCATGTCGATGAAAAAAAAGAAAGAAAAAAACAATGAAACCAGTGAATATGAACAACTTTAAACAAGTACGTTTAAATACTGTAAATAAAGTCTTTCAAGACAAAACTGCTCTGATGTCATTGGAAATGCATTTCAAATTGCTTGCCATAAAATAAATAATAATAATTGAAACACCATCATCATCATCATCATCATCATCCAGAAAAAAAAAACAAAACAAAACAAAAAGAAAAACCTTCCTGCAAACAAAATATTTTTAAATAATGTTTTTGGACTTGATATATGTAAAGTGAGGATTTGCTTGTATTACATCTCAGAATTTTGACCTGATTTTAGCTCATGGCATGGTTTCAATTTTATTGTGATATTGTTTATATAAATTAGTATAATACATTTAAAGATTATTAGAAGTCATACGATATTTTATGTAGGAAATTTGATCAGATTCCGTGAGAACATTAAGCAGGGTGAATATCCTGATGTATCGTATCAACAACGGTTTAAAAAAAACGTATATTTTGGTCGAAATTCTCATTGAATACTCAATGTCAGACACTTCTACGTTGGCCGTTTAGTGAAAGAAATTTAGACCAATCACAGAGAGAGTGGTAACAGCCAGTAGCATCGCTCCGTCAACTCAAACCTGCCTAGCAACATCAGAATTTCCAGACTTTTTACAAATTTGAGCACATGATATCACCACGACAGCATAAAGACATTAGAGGTAATATATTTGTTAGCTAAGCTAACTAGTGCTGCATTTGTGTCGCTGGCTACTTTTGCTAACGTTTCTAAACTCTGAATTCGCACATCCAGCGTGTGATTGGCTGATTAAACGTAACCGCTGCTCCGCTGACTAATGCCTCAACCTCGACAACGCAGCGATTACATATGAAAAGGTTTTGGTTACTGAGAAACCGAAGAATACAATAACAACGCCACGGAGCAGTGAACGCACCACGGGGATGTCCAAGAGCCCGAAGATTAAACAAGTTACCCAATAAATAGGAAAAGGATCCAGTTTAAATGACTTGAGTCCAGGTAAAGTTTTCAATCTCTCACAACCCACAGACCCCCAAAATAATAAACCTGCCGACAAATAGGAATCACCATTTATTTAAAAAATAAAAAACCTAAACACAAAAGCACTCCCTGCTGAATCAAAAGAGTGGAGATCTGCAAGATCTGGAAGATCTCATGAGTCCTTAGATTGGCACCACTTCCTGTTTTCAGAGGTCAAATTTAAGAGGAAAAAAAAAAGAAAGTGGAAAAAAAGTCACTCTATTAAAATAAAATAAAAAAAAGGGAAAAAAAACTACCAAGAACAACAGTCGTCCATCTGATGCTTTGAGTTTCCCCAGCTCTGGTTTGTGAAGACTCTCAACCAATGAGGAGCCAGTATTTAGAGCCCGCCCAAACTCCCCTTTTTTTTTTTGAGCTGCCGTAACATGTGCAAACATCACTGGATCGGGTTCAGTTGATAAGTATGAATCACAACGTGTGTAAGTGTATAGTACAAATATAAATATACTCCATTGTAAAAACAGTGTGTGTGTGCAGACACTCGGTGTATCGAAGCTCTCGATGCTCGTGTGGGCAGGAAGTCAAAGTCATGACCTGGAAGTAGTTAATGCAGCTTGGAAGATTTGGAAAAAAGAAAAATCCCGGGTGTCCCAAATGCTAGTCTTTAAGCCTAGCGTTCTTACTAGAATTATAACGAAGCTAAGAGGTAACGTTAAATGTTAGCAAATTCATCAGTAAGTAGCATTAGCGCACTGCTGTGTTTAGGAGGCTGGCTAAGCTAACATCGCTAGTAATCGATGGCTAGCAAGACAGCATTCTAAAAACACTTGACATCTACATACACAACACCGATAACTTGGCTAAATTTATGCTAACTTTACAGACTTACATAAGCTTGCTTGCAGTGCATTATGGGATGCCACCAAGACTACACCATGTGACTGCTCAAAAGCAAAAAAGCATCAAGAAACATCACTAGAAGACATTCTACATTTGGGACGCGTCGTAAAATCGGTCAACATTCTAGTAAGAACGCTAGCGAGACTGGCGTTTGGGACAGACCCCAGATTTGAAGATGGGAAGTAGAAAGAGAGAGAGAAAGAAAGAGGGAGAGAACAAACAGTTAAATAAAGGAGATGACTTGAGCGAGTTGAAATCCCTACGCGACTGCGTCCCAAATGGCGTTCCAGTGTACTAATCCGAAAGGCAAACCAGTCAGTATAGTAGGGGGGCAAAAACTTTTGCTACCAGGCCTTTTGTCACAGATAAAGCGAAGATCAGATTTAGCAAAGGGAAGTGCACGATTTAGCTCAGAAATAAGTGTTTAGATGAACAAAATTCCTCTCAGAGGTTTGGACCAATCAGAGAGCACCTCTTCATTTTTCTGCATAGCAACAAGAAGCTGATTGGACGTTTCCTCGACTGCGCGGCCATCTTGTTTTCCCGTACCGCCTGCCTGCCTTTAACTTAACTGTGCGCTCTGTCCCAAATCGTGCGATATTAATCCAGCGAGATGCGGTTTAGGACGCAGAATTTAATTAATTAATTAATTTTTAAAACAGGATTTATGTGAGTGTCTCATTTAGTAAGAGAAGTGGAATATTTTGCTGCCGTTTAAATTAACAAATTTTTTTTAAAAGAGATCGCTTCACAAAAGGCTCACTGAGGAAAGAGTAATCGCCTCAGGTTAACAGCCAATGGCGTCGCTCGGTCAGATACCATCCCCATAGTGACATGGATCTGATTGGCTGGATTTTATAAAGCTTGCCATCTCACTTTCTTGGTTACTGGTTGTCTGATTGTTACTGCTGTTTGCTGTTAACTGGTTTCCTTTCACCCCATTACGCTAATAACGGATAACACAGTGAGATTTGGGACATGGCCTTTATAGTTTTTAACGTTTATGAACAGAGGTAATATAAAATCTGATTTAGGAAGGTAAGCGGACTAGTTAGCTGATCCGTAAAGCTTTACGTTAATGAGAGAGGGGGGGAGAGAGAGAGAGAGAGAGAGAGAGAGAGAGAGATTTCCACCACTCAAAGAGAGAGCCTGTAAACATCCAATGAGGCCGCTCTGTCTGATTAAATCTGCCTGGCAACAAGTAGCTGATTGGATTGTTAGCTCACTGTGGTGTTCTTTATTGTTTAAATTAAAACTAGTCAGCAAACGGATAAAGGAAAGGAAGAGAGCGCAAGGAGGATCCGAGAGAACGGTCCGTAAAGGATTCGAGTAGGTTTTGTTTTGTAAAAATAAAAGCAACGGCGAGCCGGAGGGAATGAAAATCTCGGGTCGCATCCTAAACCGAATAGAACGGTGTGAAACATTATATTGACATTTAAAGCAATTATTTTGACTGTTTAGTACAGAAGGATGCGGTTTGGGATGTAAATGTAAATCTTTAGCTAGCTGGCTAATGTACCATTTATTAACATGAAGGGTGACAGAGAGGAAGAGAGGGGGAGAGAGAGAGAGCGAGAGAACAGCACCATCATTCTGCTTGCAGTGCAGTGACTTGATTTAAAAAGCACCACGTTGGCAAATGAAGCCTGACGAGAAGATAAGAGAGAGAGAGAGAGAGAGAGAGAGAGAGAGAGAGAGAGAGAGAGAGAGAGAGGGGGGACGGGACTCCTTAATGCTCTGGCCCACAGTAAGGCTGGTTTGGTTCATCGGACACCAGAGCGAGACGGAGTCAGCACCACAAGCTCCAGAGTCGTAAACAAAAGTCTCGTTAACAACAAAAGAAAAATCTGTACATTAACAGCTACAAAAAAAAAATCCCTGCAGTATTGCTGTAGTGAAGTCTGAATGTCTGAGGTTGATTAAAAAACAAGACCAAAAGGTCAAAGGTCAGTGTGACCAGCCCATCAGATGGCTGACCCTGGCTCGCTCGGTCATGCGGCGGATCCTTCCGGAACGCGACGTGCCCAGATTGAGCGGGTCGGCGGCGGGAGCATCGTCCTCAGAGTCGTCGTTATAGACTACGGTCCGTCTCCCTTGGTTACGGGTGTTTACACGCCCCGCTTTTATCGTCCTCTGATTCGACCTTTGACCTCTGGCAGGGAGCTGAGGCTGTGGACTCGTTTCCTCTTCCTCCTCCACT
This sequence comes from Ictalurus furcatus, assembly GCF_023375685.1. Classification (NCBI taxonomy): domain Eukaryota; kingdom Metazoa; phylum Chordata; class Actinopteri; order Siluriformes; family Ictaluridae; genus Ictalurus; species Ictalurus furcatus. The sequence continues at coordinate 1,306,231 of NC_071282.1, forward strand.
TCCTCTTCTTCTTCTTCTTCTTCTTCCTCCTCTTCCAGCTCCTCCCCTTCTTCTACTTCTTCTTCTTCTTCACCCTCATGCTCCTGCTCTTCACCCTCTCCGTTTTCCTCATCTTCATCTTCGTCCTCATCCTCGTCCTCCTCGCTCCGGGTGGCTTGGACTTGCGTGTGTTCCCTGCGCGCGCGTTTGAGGCGCTCCGTCGCCTCCTCTTCTCTAACTCTTCTTTTCCGCTTGCCGTTAGCAGCAAAGCCGGCGGCAGCCATCTTGGTTTTGCGCGCCAGGGAGAGACGCGACGCTTTGCTGTAATCGTGATCCCCGCCCTCGGTGAAGCCGGCCATGTCGGCGTCGCTCGCTTCGCTCTCAGAGGAAGAGGACGATGAAGACGAGGAGGAGGAAGAGGACGACGACGAAGACGACGATGATGAAGATGATTCCGAGCTCTCAGAGTCCGAAGAGTCTCCTTGTCCCGGTTGTCTGCGTGACCTCCGACCTCCGTTAGTCAGCGGCCCGTTGCAGTGAGCGTCTGCACGCGCACACACACACACACACACACACACACGTTTACTTAAATAATATTAAGCGGAAACTAGAAAACACAAATTCTTCTGTATAAACGTTAAAACGTCTCCTAGTTTTAAAAAAATGCTACAACGTTTTACGCTGATAAATGTCACATTTGTTATTTGTCGTAGAATGTGGCACCTGCTCTCCTGCTCAGAGATCGGCTGCGTGTGACTCTGTTGCTCGACGGCTGACCCGACGATGAGGATGTCAACGCGGACTGTGAGGAAGATGAAGGCTGACTATCTTCATCATCGAGTGCGAGGTTCGAATCTGACCATGACAGGGAAATGCAGATTATACACACACATACACACACACACACCAAAACAACAGTGCAACATTGTGCTCACACACACACACACACCTTCAGGCGGCCGTCGTGAGTGGGTCCTGTTGGGCTGCTGGGGTGTTTTAGTTTTCTTCACTGACTTGGGCTTCCCTTTGGGGCTGCGTATACACACACACACACACACACACACACACACACACACAAACACTCTCTATTATTAACTCTACAGCCTATACATTAACTTTATATTAACAAAAACACATCACACTGTGCACATCTGTACACACGCTACCGATCAAAAGTTTAGGCACCCATTCTTTATTTTTCTCTCCACATGTAACACAAATGGAACTATGGGAATTATGTTGTGGAAAAAAAAATCCAAAATAAATCCATCAGCATCTTCAAAGTAGACGCGCTTCTCGCCGAGAATTTCCAGAAATGTATCCTTGGCGTTTTCTCGACGGATTTCTTGAGCAATTTCCCCGCGATGCTTTTTAAACGGTATTAAAGTACTACGCCCGACACTTATCGGCTGCTTTTCGGAATATCCCTCTCCAAATTGTCCGTTTAAAAAAAATAAATAATAATAAATAAATAAATATTTTTGTAAATAAAATGTTAGTTTTCTAATGAAAGAAACGAATACGTCGGAGCGATTATATTCTGTGTGTGTGTGTGTGTGTGTGTGTTACCTCTCTGGCATGGTGTTTTGTAGTCTCTTGCTGTAGCTGAGTCTCTGCTGGCAGCGTCTCTGGTTCTGGATGGCCACCTTGTAATCCGAGATGATGGAGATGATCTGGTGCTCAAAGAACGCAGACAAACTCAGAGTCATGCTGTAGATCTGTGGGGGGAAAATTCATCGTGGAATCATTCCATCATATATATATATATATATATATATATATATAAAATAGTATATAGAAAGTGTGTGTTTGTGTCTCTCTCCTACCCGGGACTTCTTGTTGGGTGTGTACGCTTTGGAGTTGCTGAAGATGAGCCGCACGTCTTTGGCGAACTCGATGGGATTCTCGTAATTCCCCCCCGACAGAGTCTCCATTACCGTGCCCAGGTCCATCGGTGTGTCTATGATGTCTCTGTAGTCCTGTACAGACACACACACACACACACACACACACACACACACACACACACACACACACACACAGACAGAGTGAATGAATAAGCCCTGCAGGTTGCACAAAGGCAGGAGAAAGGTATCTCGGGGTGATGGGGTCGGTTACCGGGTAGGTGAAGAGGTCTACGGGTTGGCGGAAGGGTTCGGAGTCGGGGCTGGCGATCATCCTCCTGAGCAGCTCTTTGCACTGACCGTACCAGGCTCGCACGTCCAGCACCACGCCCCGCTTCTGAGATGACCGACCGAGCCGGACCGGACCGCCGGAGGAAAAAGGAGCGTTTTATTCCCTACCCGTGCTTTACTAGCGTGATAAAATATACACAGTCCTGAAAGTAAGATTACCTTCTGTCCGGTTGACGTGCCCGGAGTGTCAGAGTCCACGTCGACGTCCTCCTAACACGCACACAGAGTTTAAGAAGTTTAACTCCACTAGGAGGCGCTGTGACGTACTCAGACTCTTTAGAAACAAAAACTGGTACATCAATGTGTCTTAAACAACACAGTGAGATACATCACTCAAAATCATCCCGCACTGCGTTTATTTTTCCTTCGACCCGATCCCAATCTCCACACACACACCTCACCTCTTCTTCAGCAGCACTGCTGAGCTCTGTTTTGATCTTATCGTATAGCTCCGAGATATCAGTACAGCTCTGATCCCTGCATGAACACACACTTATTTTAGAAAAAACAAACAAATCTACAACAACTTTCATCTGTGAGCGTGTGTGTGTGTGTGTGTGTGTGTGTGTGCACGCACTCCCCACCCAATAAAGCGCAGCAGGATGTCTGTGACTGCTTTCGCCGCCGTGACGATGGGGCTGTGCGGCTCGTTAAACGTTCTGGCGTTGTGCTCGATGTAACGGACCTCCCACATCAGTGCCGAAATCCTCCTGCAGACACAGAGTTAAACAAACAAACAAACAAACAAATAAATAAACATTTTAAAATGATGACCGCACGTTAAAAACAAGAGCAGCTGGAATGTGTTTTCTATTGATTTGAATCTTTATTCATTAGCTATTTCTCTGTGTGTGTGTATGTGTGTGTGTGTGTGTGTGTGTGTGTACCTGTAGAAGCGGTGTAATAGTCTCAGTCTGATGGTGCTGAGGTCAGTGGGATACGCCACCACAGTGCAGTACAGAGGATAATCCCTCAGGTCCACTGGACAGGAGAATGCCTTCGCTATGTCTACACACACACACACACACACACACACACACACACACACACACAGAATCATTTAAAGTGGACTTCCTATGTTAATTACATGAAAGATTTAGTATTCATGTTAGTATTATACTAGGCGTTGTACTACATATGCTCACTACATAGTACATGTCCAACAGGATGCCATTTGAGATCCATCCACACACAATAAATAAACAAACAAATAAATAAATAAACGAACGACTTTAATCCTGCTTTTGTCAGAAATAGTTACATGTAAGCGTTACTTCTTTTACGACAAATATTTTTGTTTATTCGAAGCACTTCAAGTGATCGGATGGTCATGTGGGCAAAGTTATTAATAGATAAATAAATAAAAACCTACAGAAACAGTCACATTTGTTATATGAAATGTGTGTGTGGGGGGTACCCATTGTGAACAGCTGGTCTATGGCGTTGATGACTCTCTCACACTCTTCGTCACGTGTGTGTGCGCCCCACTCTCCGTCCTGCGGTTGGTAGAGTAGCGACTGAAGCTCCGCCTCCGTTACCGGGACGCTGTCGCCGACCTCGTCGGGAAGCGGAGCTGGAGACCGTCAATCAAATAATAACCTCAGCTGATTATTCGGTTTTACTGGCAGTCGTATTCATGAAATGGATACATTTCTTTCCCCTCACACACACACACACACGTACACACACACACACACACACACACACACGTTAAAACTTGCCTTCATCAGGTATGGGCTCCATGTCCCAGGGGCTCATTTTCTCTCTCTCACTGTTGTCCCACCTGAAGGAAAACACAAAACAGAAACCCATATGAAGAATACTTAGAGCTGTGAGCAGCGACGACAGGGTGCCAAGCACCGACTGCGAGTTCAAGCCTAGCAGGTTTAAATTGCTCTCCCAGGATCATGGCACACACACACACACACACACACACACACACCTGACAGCGTAGCACTGGAAAAGGCTGTCTGGATACTCGTGCTGGTACGGCTGCTGACTCTCCACTGATCCAAACCACCAGGCGTCGTCTATAATACTTCTGAAACGCTGACCTACAATTCATACAATTTGCACACCTGACAAAACCATCCAAGAAAACATCTCACAACTCTCACATAAAGTCTGTAAAGCAACACACACACACACACGGGACTCTTACCCGGTTGCCAGTTGCGTTCTTTGGCCTCGTTGTAAAACTGTTGTAGCACCAGAAAATCAATGACATCAGGCATGTCATGATACCTACACAAGCAAACAAAGGGTTCCATTCCTGCGTCAGGGTGGAGTTCAGTACCACGTGATATAAACAGTAATATTGGGTTCTAGGAGCTGAAACTGATCTCAGTGTCCTGCTTCCACTTCTAGAACGTTATTAACCTTCACGTTCTCAATCCTAATGTAGATACGGATTTAAACACACGATGAAACTGACTAGTGGAACTGGACTGGACTTCTTCAGAGGTGTGTGTGTGTGTGTGTGTGTGTGCGTGCGTGTGTGCATGCGTGCATACTTCAAGCTGAAGGACTCGCCAGTCATCTTCCCTGAGAGCGGGTCCAAGAAGGCCAGTTTGAGGCAGCAGAGTGTGGGCGGCCCCACCTCATACTTTATACCCACCACCTTCACACACTCCTGATCCTAAAACATCACACACACACACCATCTACAGTAAGCAGACACTGCAATTCTGACGCACTACATATGTTTAAGGATGATAACTATAAATAGGAAAAAAATTCATATTAAATTATAACTGCTGGCAAATTGCAGTGATACAAGAGGAATAAAACACTTGGAGATGTGTGTGTGTGTGTGTGTGTTACCCTGAGGTCCAGTCTGTTCCAGGGCTGTTTCTGAGGGTTAATGCTGTAGGCTTTGGCACGACGCACCGCCCGGACATACGCCTGGTGACCCTGCCGGAAATAGATCAACTACAGAGAGAGAGCGAGAGAGAGAGAGACACACACAGAGAGAGAGAGAGAGAGAGAGTTTATTGGGTTGTTCATGTGTACTGGTTTTCATTAGTCCCTTAGTTCATGAGTGTGTGTGTGTGTGTGTATTTTACCTCGTCCCCCATCTGAGGTAGGAATGGAGATCTCCTGGGTATCGTCTCCATTATCCAGGGCGGGGGAAGCCATTCTTCACTCACTGGCTCACCAGCAGGAACAGTCTGCTCACACACACACACACACACACACACACACACACACACACACAGAGGAAATATTGATTCTACAATAAGAAAAAGGTTACAACAGTGAAAATGTCACAACATTTAACTAAGAAATTTCTTCCGCTGTAAAAAAAAAAAAAAAATATATATATATATATATATATATATATATATATATATATATATATATATATATATAATAATTATATATATATATATGTTAAAAACTGTAAAAATGACTGTACTCAGAACAATGTTAATTTAAAAAAAAAAATTTAGTTTTATTGCATGGATTGCAAATACATTTTTATTAATAATGTTCCCCTCTCCTTAATTTTGTGAGTTTTCAAATAAATTTCATTTAAAACCATCAATAAAAATATATATACTGACATAAACAGATATTTATAAACTAGCACAAACCAAACGTCAAGAACACACAATTATCTGTTGACGTATTTATACATCTCCAGAGAAATCGCCACTCGCCTTCTGTTTAGTTTGTTTGGGTTTCTTTTTCTTCTCCTCCTCATCCTCGTCTTCCTCCTTCTTCTTCTTCTTGCGACGCTCCTCCCCCTCTCTTCGCCCCTCCCCTTCGTCCTCTGAGCTGCTGCTCCCGGCGATACGAGCCGGCCTTCTGGTGAGTCGTTTGGGCGGCTGGAGGTTGATACCCGCGTCCGCCGTCCAATCGGAGTACTCGCTGGAGGAGTCACTAGAGGGGGGGGAGGGGGGTCAGTGTCAGTGTGTGGGCGGAGCTCTTTAGCTCTTTTAATGCCTTCATCTGATAATAATAATAATAATAATAATAATATTAATAATACTAGTTTTGTGGGCATGGCTTAAGATGTGATGTAAAGCAGATGGGTGGAGACATGCATTATGTGAACGGTATTAACATGTGATCTCAGCAGGTGGGCGGAGTCAGGGTGTGTGAAGTGAGCGGACCTTGAGCTGCTGGCGTTCTCCCACTGAGCGTCGCCTTCGGAGGACGCGTCGCTGTTCTCGTTCTGTTCCTCCTCGTGCTACACACACACACACACACACACACACACGAGAAATAAAGTTCCACCAGTAACTATCACGTTCCACTCATTAATAAATGTAAAAATGTAAATCGTTGACAGACTGCTGTGGTGTAAAAGGAATAGAACACTTAAGGATGTACAGCTTCAGGAAAACAATTCACAGAAATCAGGATCACGGTTGTACCTCTGCCTCGCTGTCTGACTCGCTGAGGCTGTCCTCACGCGTGTCCATCAGCGTACGCGCACGCCTCCTCTCCCGCGTCGACCGCGTATGATACGCGTGTCTCTTCTGCTGCTGTTTTCTCTGAGGTCTCCGCAGAGAGCGCCCCGAAACGTCGACCGGCTCTGTCTGCAGAGACAGAATTATTTATTTATTCATTCATTCATTTTAAAAACACGCCAAACTTAATAAGAAGGACGAAGGACGTGTAGAAGTGTGTAGAAGTGTGTGCGAGTGACTCACTCGAGTAGCGTGGGCAGGTTTTTTCTTCTTCTCCATGGTATAGAGAGCTCGCTCCAGTTCTCCTTTGGCCAGTCGACTCTCCTCCATTATCCTAAACACACACACACACACACACACACTTATAATTTCCTTCAAGCAACAAACAAAACAAAAACATGCTATTGAAGAAAAATGGCGCGGGAACTATTACTTGCTAAAGGGTTATCTCATGGTCTAACCCATCGCATATATAACTGTGTTTAGTTTTTGCTTTGAATCTCGAGGTGTAAAGTGGTTGTAAAGGTGTAAAGTACCGGAACACTCCTGAAGGGACTTCATTGACGACGACGCGGCGGCTCCACACCAGCAGGTCTCTCTCCGTGGCCATCTGACTGCGGGGGGCGTTGCCGTGCATCTGTCGAACCCCTTCCACCTGCCCGCTCCTGCGCAGGCCGACGTTAGGGGGCGACAGGACAGGGACAGGACCGCCGCCTTCTGCTTCACCACCTGATCAGATATACAGCGCAAGTCCCCGTGTTACTATAGAAACGAACACCTTCTGACCAACAGGAGCTGCGCCGTGGTGTGAAAGCTAAGGTTTTCATCTTCAAAGACTGATAAAATAACATTAAACTAAAACAAACAAACAAACAAACAAGCGAGCCGTGTTGGGTTATTTCCCGACCTGCAGCCGGGTTTCCTGAGCCGATTCTCCCGTCCTGCTGGTGCTGAAGTTGCCGGATCAAATTGTCCAGCGGGCTCTCTTCCTGACCCTCCTCCGCCGTCTGCTGGCCAATCACCTGCTCCACCACCTCTCCGTCACCTAGGAGACGGTAAAACGGTCTTAATGCGTTCTTTTTTTGAAGCTTAGAGCAAAACAAAACAAACTAAAAAAAAATCACACACACGCAAACTCTCACGTTTCATTTCTTTTCTATTCGTTACGATAAAAATCTCGTGAGCGTGTACCGTTAGCCATGTAGCCCAGCTGAGGCACCAGCTGCTCCTCGTTGCAGTTCTCTCGGCCGGGTACGAGGCGCTGGAAGCTCGGAGGGTGCGGGTTCCCGTCCACGTCCACGAGGAATGGTGGCGGCATGAGGTGCGGCGCCTGCTGCGTCTGCTCGTCCAGGACGTAGTTATTGGAATCCCGGATCAACGGACGGAAATCCGTGTGGAAGAACATCTGATCTGGGATCTAGGAAGGAGCGAGGAGTGTTTACTCCCTTGCTCCTTAACTCGAGCACGAGCACACACACACACCCACGTGCAAACACAGGAGCTCTCACCTTCTCGTAGGGTCGGCTGCAGCCGAAGCCGAAGATGAGCAGATGCCCGTGCGAGTCCGTGCAGGCAAAGTGCTGACCGTCAGCCGAGAACTTGCAGTCGAACACCGCCCCGTGACCCTGACCTTCGATCTGAGAGAGACACAGAGAGAGAGATGTAACTTAGTAATTAAGATCACGGTACTGAGTTAGAGGAACAGTTCTGAGGTTAAACAGGATTATATAAGAATCACATTTATAGAAAGAAAGAAAAAAAAATGACTCAAGAACAAAGCTGCCTTAAAATGCTGCCTACGTAGCAGACCTACTTTACACGTCAAAGGCATAAAGGTCTTAATCTCGTACGCCAAATGAAACAGTACGGGCACGTCAGGCTGGTGAGAACTTCTCGCTCACCATGTTGAAGAAGTTGCGTATTTTGTTGCCTCTGCTGAGGTCCCAGATGTAGATGTTGCCGTCGTGGCCGGCCGACAGCATGATGCGCCAGTCGAAGGGGTGGGGCTCCAGGACAAAGACCTCATCGTCGTGACCCTGTAGGCGACCAATCAAAGCACAGGATCAAGAAAACATCCTTGTTTCTATACTGGTATTAACAATGCACACACACACACACACACACACACACACACACACACACACACACACACCGAGAGCACGTGTAGCAGCTGGCCGTTTGTGGAGCTCCAGACTTTGAGGAGTAAGTTGGAGACAGCGGTGACGACCGATCGGTCACCGCGGTCCCATGCTACCATGGTAACCACCAGCTTGGTGGTCTTGTCCTCCCCTGATGCGGCGGAGCTCCTGTAACGCGCGCACGCGCACACACACACACACCGTCAGCCGAATATTTAACACCAATTGAGCCATACATGACCAGTAGGTAGCACTAAAACATAAAAAAAAAATGTCCCTTGCGCTAAATGTCACGCAGACGTGGAGTCTCACCCAGGCAGTCTGGTGCTCATGTCCAGCACCACGCTCTTCCACTCCAGCTGCTGGTAGTGCCAGATGCGCGCTGTTCCGTCCCGACTGCCGCTCACAAAGCGGAGACTGACGGAGCACAAACACGGCACGAGTAAGTGTAAATCGGCGAATGAGCCACAGGACACACGGTCACAATACAGAAAGAAGAGGAAGGCAGAGGAATCTCACCTGTCGCTGTTGTTGGAGAACTGCACAGCAATCACTTTATCCTGGAAACGAAGGAGCAGGTAACAAAACCGTCAGGTACTTTATAACCAGAAGATCAAATTATAATGTGACGGATGGGAGTGGGCCGGGCTTCTTCAGTTCAAGGAAGGGGAGGGCAGTCTTAGAAAAGGAGGTATGGTCTCTGGGCTGAAAAGTTCTAGGAAAGGACTCGTGGTCTCTAATGGTCAGTCCTAGAAAAAGAAGTGTGGTCTCTGTGCCTGTCAATCTTAGGATAAGAGGCGTGGCCTCTGTGCTGGTCAGATCTAGTGAAGGAGGTGTGGCCGAGGTTCCTCTTACCGTGTGCGAGTCCAGGTCCGACAACTTCACAGGAGTCTCAGCGCCCAGGTAATACACCCTGATCACATGATCCGTCCCTCCAGTGGCAAGAAACATCCCACCTGTGTGAGGTCAAAGGTTAGGAGATGAATGTACTGAATTAAACTACTGACCAGGTTAAAGTGTCTGGTTTATGTCTTGTGTGTGTGTGTGTGTGTGTGTGTGTGTGTGTGTGTGTGTGTGTGTGTTCTCACCGGTACTGAAGGAGCAGCAGGATATTTGAACCCCAGGACGAGAACGCTCGGCGAACTTCACTGGCTTTTCGCTGTACACACACACACACACTCACTCACTTGTGTAACTTTCCACTACAATGCAGCGAGACAGAAACAGAAACAAACACACACACGCACATGCACACGCACTTACGAGAATTTCATGCTGAGGCTGTTCCACTGCCAGAAGCAGACCATGCCGTCGGCTCCTGTGGAGGCCAGATAGCGCGTAGAACCGAAAGAGAATGGAGAGAACTGCAGACCCCAGAAAACACCAATCAGAACACAGTTCTCAAATATTTACATTGTGTTTAATTACTCTCTCTCACACACACACACACACACACACACACACCTGTATGGAGGTGATGGAGGCGGTGTGTGCCTGTAGGACAGTGATGGGTGCGCAGGTTCGGAGGCACCACACTCGGATCACCTTGTCACAGCTGGCCGAAGCCAGGAGCGTGTTCTCGTAATTCACCGCCATGTCGGAGATCTCGGCCGCATGACCGCGCAGCGTCGTCAAGAGACGCCCGTTATCCGTCGCCCAGATCTTCACCAGGCAGTCGTCTGAACCCTGACACACACACACAGACACAGAATTCACTACAAAACCCTGAAGGAGACAGGGAAGTACTATTAAACACAAAATATCTAGAGCCTAAACACACACACACACACTCTTTTTACCGTAAAGATGCGGCGGCCCGTTCGGTCGAAGGCCACGCAGTACACCGAAGACAGGTGTCCCAGAATCCTCCTGTGCATCTTCATGTGCTGGTAGGTGCAGGACGGGAGGGCGTGTCCAAAGCGGGCCACCCCGGTTGCCTGGCGACCGCCCATGATTGACACTACGGAGGGAGAGGAAGGGTTTCAGCACCAGTAGCTTCGAACTTACCGTAAGAGGTTAGCAACATGGTACACTCTTTAAGCACACAGTGTGCGTGTGTGTGTGTGTGAGACAGTGGGTGGGGCTTACCGATATTTGGCGGCTTGGGGAAGTTGATTGGCGGTTCGGGGGGCCGCCCCCTGTGCAGAGCAGCTACAGCAGAACCTGTCCATACTGTGTGAGAAGAACCTGAGAGGAGGGAAAAAAGAGGGGTGAAGATAAAAGAGAAAAAATGACAAAAGAAAAAGTATTTTGTGTGTGTGTGTGTGTGTGTGTGTGTCTCACTCTTGGCAGTACGCAGTAGAGACTGGCGGCCGCTCCCCAGCAGACTGCGGAGTCCGGGGACACTCGGAGGGATGTGTGTGTCCACCAACGGACACAACTGCTCACACACACGCAAGAGGTAATCTGCTGGGACGTGCTGATTCAGTGCCACCTACACACACACACACACACACAATAATATAATACACTACCATGAAGCCTGTGCGACAGTGCTGATGATGACCTGTAACTGGTCGTCAGGTGTTGGTTAGCTGTAAGGTCAGCGAGAACAGGAAGGAACTCCTTCTGTAGTGTAACTATAAACGGATAAAAACGAGACGTGTCGTACTGTAACCAATCATAGGTTGTAACCGTGTCCGAGTCGCAGCGGCGTGAGAGGAATAAAACACGCCCTGGGACGCTTCTTCTGGATGGCTGAGAACAGCGACGGGTTTTGACGGCTTTGTCGATCGGACGGAGACGAGATCAGAGAGACGTCACTACACGCGGGGGTTGAGTTTTAACCGTCAGGACTGTCTGATCTCAGATACACTATTAATAACAGACGGAAGTACAACTTTAACACGAGGTGTTCTATACAACGCTTCACGCTACACAGTACTGAGCCTCGAACACACACATCACAGTATACACACACCCACATTACAGTATACACACATTACACACACACACACACACACACACATCATACACGCACCACAGTACACACACACACACACACACACACACACACATCACAGTATACACACACAAAGTATAGGCACACACTACATACAAACACACACAGTATACACACTAGTCACTCACACATGACAGTATATATATATATATATATATATATATAAACATAAACAATACACACACGGGCTTGTTACACTCGCTTCCCGACCCTCATCTACTCACGAACCCTAATCTGATTGGCCGCGGTGTTTGAGTGACGCCACAACCCACCAATCCCGCTTCGTTGTGGTTGGGCCTCGCGCTAAGCCCCGCCCCCTTCACCGAAGCCGCACAAAGACTCGCGTTTCAAAACCAAAATATCATTAAATTTCCTAAACACACGTCGAAAAAGTTCTAATCAAACATCTCACACCAGCAGCAGCGCGGATCAGTTACCTCACACCACGCCACTGTGTGTGAAATAATACTGCATAAATATAAATAAACCCCAGAGTAAACAGCAGCGGTGTGTAAGAGAGAGAGAGTGTGTGTGAGAGTGAGAGTGAGAGAGAGAGAGAGAGAGACGGTGTGATGGAGCTGGTTTTATTTTCTCACCCAATCCTGGAAGTTTCTCTTGTACCGTTTTCCGTCCCAGCTCCAGCGCTCCGGGATGATCTGAAACACGGGGGTTATCACACACGCGCGCGCGCACACACACACACACACACACACACACACACACACACACACACACACCTAGTGTGAGTGAGGAGTAAAAACCGAGTGTTTCCATCCAGAGAGAAAGCCCCATGAGCTGCTGATGTTCCAGGAGAGAGCTCTCACTCACCTCGAACTCCTCCAGCTCCTCCCGCAGAGTCTGGGGGAGAACAGCGGGTTAGCTTAGCTTAGCATCCACACTCACCCTTCAGCACTAATCACACGCTCTTTAATTATTTATTTGCTTGTTTGTTTGTTTACCTGTGCTGATTTTTGGCACGGTCCAGACTGAAGAAATCTGACAATCAGGAAATAGAGTTCTGCAAACAACAAGAAGTTAAGCCTTGGGTTAGCCTAGCTTAGCTTAGCCTAGCCTAGCTTAGCTTAGCATCCGAAGCTTAAAAAAGAAGAAAGCTTAAAGTGTAATATGTGTCAGCGGTTTAAGAGAATAGAAAGTGGACGTGTAGTGTTATTAAGACGCGCACCGGCTTCGAGCTGTGAACACGGTTCCGACGCCATGGCCCCGATTCGGGCGCGTTAGCTTCAGGTAGCCTGAGGTTACTCGGCTCTTTTCGGCTGGTTTTTTTTTTTTTTTTTTTTTTTTGCTACAGCGGCCCTTGTTGAATTGTTCCTTCGCGTTTTTCTTCTTCTCCCCTCTCAAAGCTGCAGCGTCGTCTAGCGGCTAATGCTGGTTCTGCGTGTCATTACCGCTCTCCGCCGCTAGATAGCGGGAAAGCGGAGGAAATATAATATAACAATTCGCGACTGGAGTAAAGTTGGTGTGACGTTAGACGTTCGATATGCGATATTCTAACTTCTATAGCATTTGAAGGGAATGACTTATAGTCATATAACCAACTGGATAGTGTTCATCTAGGTGTCAGGTATGATGCACGCCTCGTAGATTTTTGATATTTAACAAAATAAGCTATTAAATCATATATAAATATTGCCATGTATTTTATTACTGCATGGGCTCATACACAAAGTATACCATAATTTAAAGCTCAATAGCATTTGAAGGGAATATATATATATATATAGCCAAAATAAATAAATAATAATAATAAAGAATTAAAACAAACGTTAAAATGGAGTATTTTGAGTAAAGCTTTTCTGTTTGTCTTTCGGAGATAGTATTCCTCTTACACCAGTGCGATTTGTGACCGATTACAGTATTTTGAAAAAAAATGTAGGCTATTAATGAACACACATCACGCTTTTTAAGCGTTTATGGTTACAGATCTTGTGTGAGACTCGAGTCTTCAGGACAGAGGAGTTTACACGGTCCTGTATCTCGACTAGGGCTGCAACTAATAATTATTTTGATGACCGATTCATCTGCCGATTATTTCTTCGATTAATCGATTAGTTGGGTATTAAAAGGCCCGTTTTTATTTTCTGTATTTATTTTTTTTGGGGGAAAAAAAGCCAAACAACATATTTGATAAAAATTAATATTTTAGTTAGAGCTCTTACTTTTTATTGTGCGCTGTTTGATTGACGCGCATGCATGGACTTGCGCTCGTGCAGTGAAGTTTAATGGAGACTCGCTCGCTGTCAGGACGAGACTTTGTGTAAAATGGAAATACTGGCGTGAGTTTCTAACATTTACAGATAAGGACATGTCCTGATTCACTGTCTTTACATTTTTCTTTTGCAGACACAGAATCCAAAGGATGGCCAGCGAACGAGACTGCACGTAAACCTGCAGTCATTGCAAGCTCCAATAGGCCTCCAATTCTCTCTCTCAGAATAGTGTATTGTGACATATTTCATTAGTATATCGATATTACATCATCATCTTGCCCAGTCCTAGTTAGCAGGGTCTACACTATTACTGATACTCAACTTCAAACCAGAATACGGCCAACTGTTGTGTTCATGTAACTTATTCACTGACTACATGTATTTATTAAACATTAAGATAAGATACGATAAAATTGATTGATTCCCCACACTGGGGAAATTCCCTCATTTCAGCAGCTCAATTACACGCAACAGATATACGAAAAATACACATTAAATAGAAACAGAATAGAAAACTGCCTAAAAAATATAATATGAATAGAAAAATAAGAATAAGAGTAATAATAATAGTAATGTATACACTATGAACACCTCATTTTACAGTATGTGCAGGTGAATAAGAATATATACAGATAAGTAACAAATGGAATATTGGACGGGTCACAGTAGAGGGTGAACAACAAAGAGTAATAAATGAATAAATATACATAGTGCAGAATATTATGAACGTGAGAGATCTGCTTCATACTGGAAGTGTAGCTACCCTCTTCATCTTATGCGTTGTATGTGCATTTCCAACAAAAAATGTATTTTTTGTATATTTAGACACCGGAATTATACATTATTTCCGGTTCAATCACACAAGCCTAAAAGTGTTATTTTAATAAGGGACACTGAAAACATTTGCACTCTATCTGGTGTCCAAGTATTAATATTGTGTCATAACATCACCACAGATGCTGCCTTTGTTGATTCATCATCAAATATCACTTTGTCGCCTTATGATTTAAAATCGTAAAAGCCTGACGTTTACAGCCCTAGTGGCATTGTATTCTCAGCCATCTTTCTTCATTCCTCATTAGTCACAGGCTCACAGAGAGAGGAAGATGATACCAGCACGAAGCTCCAAGAACGATGGCAGAGAAATAGCAAGAAATATAGAACCAAATTTGAGCGTCTCCTCAAAGATCTTGAACTGGAGAGCCTAGGAAATGGGAAACTTTTCCTGTGCACAAAGAGTGATTACGTGATAGGAAGTGGAGCTGATGGAACACGAGTATATATTGGAATGAGGGATGACGGTACTGAGGTAGCAGTTAAACGAATGATCAAGGCTGAACATCAAAAGCTGAAAGATGAGACGAGAATACTGCGAGATCCAAAGCTGGAGCACAAGAACATCGTCAAATATCTAGATTTGACTGAAGACCAGGATTTTGATTACCTCTGTCTCCAACTCTGTGAGTATAATTTTGAAGAATACAAGAAAGATCTGGACCAGGATACTTTGAAGAAAGTGACACAGGAAGTGCTTATTGGATTGCAAGCCCTCCACAATGCTGGTATCATCCACCGAGATATAAAACCCAGCAATATTTTAATTGGTATTTATTTATTTTTGCACCTAATCAGTTACTTTTATTGAGATTTTCATCACACCAAACTCACCAAACTACTCACTACTAACTGCTCAGCTCATGATTACCGTAAAACATGGTGTATAAGGCCAAATCAACTTTATGATTAACAGATGTGGAAGGAAACACGAGATTGGCAGACTTCGGTGTAAGCCGCATGCTAAACCAAGGTACAAACACGGTGCACACCTTAAGCGCTGATACTCCAGGCTGGGAGGCAATGGAGATCCTGAACAGGAAAGCAGATTCAACGTGTAGATACAAAACAAGCACCGACATTCAGGTTAGTCTCATAAGCCTTTATGTGTCACACAACGAACATGAAAAAAATAATAA
Organism: Ictalurus furcatus; assembly: GCF_023375685.1. Taxonomy (NCBI): domain Eukaryota; kingdom Metazoa; phylum Chordata; class Actinopteri; order Siluriformes; family Ictaluridae; genus Ictalurus; species Ictalurus furcatus. The sequence continues at coordinate 1,322,124 of NC_071282.1, forward strand.
AAATGAAACGATACTTGCATTATTGATCTGCAAAGCCATCTTTCCAGCACTAAATACTAAACTGCCTCAAATGAATATAGAATTTACAAATGTGTTTATTTTATGGTTAAATGAACACAGTTACTGAATTTAAAAAAAATACACCTGTGGTTGAAGGTGGCTGGAATGTTGGCGTATTACATCCTCTCTGGCGGTAATCATCCATTTGGCACCGGTTCTGAAATAGAGGAAAATATTCGGAAAGGAAATTACCAACTGGATAAAATAACTGATGTGGAAGCAAAAGATCTCATTGAGAAAATGATTGCACGTGAACCACAGACCAGACTGAGTGTCAAAGAGGCTGTAGAGCATCCTTATTTCTCTGACGATAAACGGTAGGATTGAAAAGATTATACTACTACGTCAAACATGATCTTGAAAGGTAGAATAGTTGAAAATGTGCTACATGTAAGACGAAACGTACAACCATCTGTCATCGAGTTCATTCCTCTCTTTCCAAAGGGGGTGGAATTCGTGTCGAAACTGACCAATCACAGGAGTGAAGACATGAAAAAGTTTGCTCCTTATCCCCACCCTCAAAGTGACAGATACCAATTCGACTCGTGAAAGCAAAGACGTCCAATTAAATGATACCCAAACACGCATTCCACTCCACTTGTGGCTTGTTTCTTATGTGCAGTGACTTGTTATGCTCTCAAGTTTGGAGTTTGCACACGTGAAAGTATTTTTGTCATTGTGCACTGTATCCTTGACACTATATGTCTGTCCTTTTTTTTTTTGCTTTGCATCTTTTGCTTTCTTCATCTGTCTCTCTGTTTTTCCAGCTCTGACATTTGACTCTTTAAGCCTCTTTTCTCCTTTCCTGCCTGGGAATCAAGGGGATCCCTTGATATACTTTAATCACACATTAATTGTGCTTTACATGGGCACACAGTAAATATTTGTAACCTTCTAGCATTTTGCAGTGTATTTACTAGAAGAAAAGGAGAATGGATAAGTGGACATGTATCCTATTGTTCATATAAATTATGACAGGTCAAAAAACACCAAACAATTCGCAAAAAGAAATCAACAAATGATTGTGTAGGAATCCTCGAGAGGCTGTAACTCATAGTAATATTTTACATTTGTTCCCATCTAGGAGAGATACATTTTTGAGGATTGTCGGAGACAAGGAACCCGTCCAGAATTACAGCAATGCTACCCCTCAACTTCTTGAAGCTGTGAGAGAATACACAAAGTTTTCTGTAGTCAGACGACCGACAGCAGCTTAATAAAGTCGAGGAATGTGTAAAAGACATTAGACGGTGGATGCTTATTAACTTACTCTTACTTAGAGCGAGTGTAGCTAGAAGTAATCTTTCTGATCTCACAGTAACTCTGGATGTTCTTTCTGTTTCATCATGTGCAGCAGTAAAAGACCTTGGTGTGATTATTGACTCCAGTCTATCATTTGATGCTCATGTAGATAATATTACTAGGATAGCCTTCTTTCATCTCAGAAATATTGCTAAGATAAGAAATATATTGTCACTACATGATGCAGAAATTTTAGTTCATGCTTTCATCACCTCTAGACTAGATTATTGTAATGTCTTACTGTCTGGATGTTCCAGTAGGAACATAAACAAACTCCAGTTAGTCCAGAATGCAGCTGCTAGAGTCCTAACTAGTACCAGAAGATACGCCCACATCACCCCGATCTTATCAACACTGGATTTGCTCCCGGTGAAATCTCGCATTGGGAAACACTGGAAAACATATAAAAATTTAGGCAGCACATTCATCTTTATAGAATTGATTCTGGCCCCCAGGGAGAGAGGCAGTGGGTCCCACCGCTCAATATCTTGCTTCAGATTAGATAACAGGGGCTGATAATTAGCTAGGTATAGATCCTTATAACTATGTGTAACCCACACCCCAAGATACTTGAATTTCTTTAGACTAATTTTGAAAGGGAATGAGTCTAGGGGTACCTGGCCTGCCCCCTCACCAACAGGCATCAGTTCACTTTTTTGAATATTGACCTTATAGCCCGATATTCTGCCAAAAGCCTCGAGCAGGACGATTAGTTTAGGGAGACTCTCAAGGGGCTGTGAAATGAATAATAGTATATCGTCCACATACAGAGAAACTTTATGCTCTGTTCCCGCACGCTGGATCCCCCTAATGTCAGTATTCTGTCTTAGCGCCACAGCAAGTGGCTCCATTACAATGGCAAATAGCAGTGGCGACAGAGGACATCCCTGTCTTGTACCCCGCTGGAGCTCGAAGTTGGTGGACAAATTATTATTAGTACGAAGCAGTCCTCGGAGACGTATATAGAAGCTTGACCAATGATATGAACCTAGGACCAAATCTAAACCTCTCCAGTGCACTGAAAAGATAGCTCCACTCCACCTGGTCAAATGCCTTTTCAGCGTCAAGTGAAAGCACTACTTCTGGGGTACCAGGTGGAGAGGGGCTATAAAGGATATTGAAAAGGCGTCTGATGTTGAAAAAAGAGTAACGATTCCTAATAAAACCTGTTTGGTCCGGCGATATAATGGATGGAAGAACCCCCTCCAAGCGACGTGCCAAAGTGTTAGCAAGGATCTTAACATCGGTATTTAGGTAAGAAATTGGACGGTAAGAGCTGCACTCAAGAGGGCTCTTGTCTTTCTTAAGGAGTAAGGAGATAACTGCTTCACGTATAGTAGATGGCAGGGTTCTCAAGGAGAACGACTCTTTGAAAACCGACAATAACAAAGGGGAGAGTTGACTGGAAAACTTTTTATAGAAATTGGTTGGATAACCATCCGGTCCTGGGGACTTGCCGCTTTGCATAGAGCCAATTGCTGATGCTATCTCCCCAACCGAGAGGTCCTCCTCCAACCCTGCGGCCTCCCCTGGATCTAAGGACGGAACATGCAGGGTCTTAAAAAAGTCTTCCAATACAGAAGGGTCTACAGATGGGCCGGAGCTGTATAGTGACATATAAAAAGCTTGAAAACTGGAGTTAATTTTATGACTATCTGTACATTTTGAGCTCTGCTCGTCATATATTTCAGAGATGGTCAGATTAACAGTTCTCTGTCTTAGCTGGTGAGCGAGAATCCATCCAGCATTTTCCCCATGCTCATAAAACCCGTATTGTGATTTGGAGATAAGATACTCAGCCTGCTTCGTCGATAAAAGGTCAAACTCTGTCTGCAGTGACAAACACCTCTTCATAGAATCTGCAGAAGGTAGCTGGCTATGTGCCCTATCCAGCTCAAGAATCTCTTCCGCCAGTTCTTTAAGTCGAGCAGTGCTCACTCTCCTCTGGTTAGCACAGTATGAGATGACCTGACCTCGTAAATACACCTTCAGCAACTCCCAAATCGTCAAGGAGGACATTCCAGGTGTTTGATTAATATCCAAAAAAAAGAAATTTCAGATGCAATAAAACTAGTAAAAAAAATGGAAAAAAAATTTTGTGAAGAACATTGAATCATCTCAGTTTGGTGCATAAACATTGGCCAAAATGACCGGAAAAGTATAAATTTGCCCTACGACAATAACATAGCACCCAGTGGGGTCAGCTTCCACACTTGTCATCGTAAATGGTGTATTTCTATCAATTAATATAGCTGCCCCCCTAGCCTTCGATTGGAAATTTGAATGAAATATCTATCCTGACCACTCCCCTCCCAGTCTAGAATGGTCTGATGACCGTAGATGTGTCTCCTGAAGAAATGCAATATTTATATTAAGCTGTTTCAGATGTGTAAATACCTTCTTTGGCTTTAAAGGATGATTAAGTGCCTTAACATTCCAGCTCACGAAATTAACCATACTACCATCCGACCCTCTGTGAATACTGAAGTCAGTCATGAGAGAAATAAAAGATTAGATATCTGGGCCCTACAGGGAACCTAGAATGACAGCAGATGGGCCACAACACAGATGTCTGGCAAATTAAACACAATAAATGACAAAGTCTGGCACATCCGCCCCGTAACCCCAACTTCCTGACGTAGCTCATCGCTTTGCTTGCATCTATGAACTTCTTTTCCTCTCCGTTGAACGTGATACGGAGACGGGCTGGGAACAGGATGCCATACCAAACTCCCTGCCAGTTTCGGAGCAACTTCCTGACCTCATTGAAGGCCGCCCTGGCCTTAGCGACACTCGTGGTATAATCTGGAAAGATTCACTGTTACGACGGAGCAGGGCTCGAGAGCGCACCCGACTCAGTACCTCAACGCAGTCCTGGTAGTAGTGGAGTTTGGCTATGATGGCGTGTGGTTTCCCATCCTTCCTCACAGGACCCAGACTTCTATGAGAGCGATCCACAAGCACATCTCTATCCAGCTGTAGTATTTCTCTCAGTAGTTCCGAGACTGATGTTGTAGAGCTGGATCCATTTGCTTCCGCCACCCCGAGAATTCTGATGTTACATCTCCTCAGTCTCCCCTCCATGTCCTCACACTTATTTCTGAGTCCAGTCACCTTTACTGCCACGTCATTCACCGTAGCCTGTAAGACTGCCACTTCGTCCGACCAGGTCGTTAGCCCACCTTCCACCTCTTTAATTGTAGCTTTCATCTGGTCGATTTCGGAGTGAATTGCGGCCGTATTGTTCTTTATTTCCGCTTTCAACTCGTTCTTAAGAAAGTCGAAACCTTCAGCAAGTGCACTTTCCAGCTCAGTTTTGATCACCGCAGCAATGTCGGCCCTTAGTGAAACCAGGATATCCGTCTTCAAGGTTTCAGCGTCCATCTCTTGGCTGTTCTGCCGGGGCGGGGGCTCCGAGCCTGGAGAGGCAGCAGAACTCGCTGCCGAGGCGGTGCTGGGTCTAGATTTGGTTGACTCTGTGAATTTATATTTCCGCAAATTTGCCGCCATCTTCACACAAATATATGTACATATAACTTAAGAAACTATGTTCGAAACAGGGTTTGCTAGCATTTAACTATGAAAAACACTTATTAACTTAAAAAAAAACAGAAGTTCGACGGGAGCTCAAACTAAACCCGACCTACTCCATTGCCCGCTCGACAGCGCCCCCCCGCGTTTGTTATGTAAACCCCTTGTGTTGCTGCACACATCGCGCAGTATTATTTACGTTAACCAGCCAACGAAGTCTGAGTATTGTGTATGCCTTTCACTAAACAAGTCTGCGGTTATGTTCGTGCTGACTACCTTGATGCTAAGCGGTCGTGTGTTCGTGTCCTGTTTATTTCATGCCTTGACTCAAGTTTCGTGTTTTGTCCTCGAATTGTGCTTCATGTGTAAGACCGTGTTTTATGTTTGTTGACTTTGTATGAATAAATCTGCACTTGCTTTCCCCTTCCACGTCCGTTTCATCACACACACGCACGCACGCACACACACACACACACAGACACATACACACACACAAGCACACAGGCACACGCGCGCGCGCGCGGAAGACGGACCGACGAGTCTTTGGTACGTGGAGGACAGGAGAAACGTCAAAATGCGTTTTTACAGAATTTATATCTGTTTTTCCTTATTATCACCGGTTCACTCCTCGGGTATGTTATTATTATTATTATTATTATTATTATTATTATTATTGTTGTTGTTGTTGTTGTGACACTGAGCGCTGGTATTTCAACTTCAGGCAGTTACTTTTTAAAGTTTTATTCCCGAGAACTTCAACAGCGTGCCCTGCCTATTAAATAAATATAATTTAGTGCCATGTTTGTAACACACCTGTAGGGACTGTTTTCATGGATTTGCATTCAGTTTGTAGAATACAAGCCACAGTTCTCTCAGTTTATTTTTGTGATGTGTGTGACGTGATTTCCGTTTGATCCATCTTTATAATTTTTTTGGTTTGTTTCTGATATCGTTGATGTTTACCACAAAAAATCTGCAGTTCTGTCACGAGTGGCTTCATTCTGATGATAAAACTGTTAGAATGTGATGCAATAAAATGTTATTACATGCGGAAAATAATATGTTGTATTTTGAGGGCAGCGGTCTTCTTCTTACCTTCCCTCTGGCTGAGCGAGATCTGATGTTAGGCGAGGCTGTTTTTCTGTTTTTCATACCTCCAGTGTATTTTTGATGCTAAATACTCAGGTCTGCTTAGTTGCCGCTCATGATAAATTTAATCCTGTCACAACTTTCAGTGTCCTCCACTAATATTGGCACCCTTGGTAAATATGAGCTGTGGAAAAATTGTCTTTATTGTTTAACATTTTGATCTTTTGTAAAAAAAAAAGACAAAATCACAAGGTGGCCTAGCTGCACCAAACTTTCAATATTACTTTGTTATAAACTCTATAAACTAATATCAAATACTGATGTAACTATAACACTACCAATAATCAGAGGCGAAAATGATTTGTCTGTCTCCTCCAACCCTGAACTCTGGAAAGAAATCTGTAGTAGTACTTTCTCTATGACTAGCAACCGAAATGTACAACTCATACAGTATAAGATTATTCATAGGACCCACATCACCCCCAAAAAAAGTTTAAAATGGGTTTAAGCGACACAGACACCTGTTCACAATGCTCTTTGGGCAGCACGGACGATTACTTCCACGCCACATTGGCCAATTTACTCCTATTGGATAGTAGTGACTGATAAACCTTCCACTATCATGGGCTGTAGAATCCCTCCATCGCCATCACTTTGTTTACTCGGTAACGCCGTAGAAGTCGATAATCTTCCAACCAAATCTAAACACCCACTCCTCATCTCTCTCCAAATATCGCCAAGAAAATAATTCGGTTAATCTGGAAATCAAAAATATCTATACATATCAATCATTGGGTCAACCTTCTTACAGAATACATCACGTTAGAAAAAAATAACATTCACCCACAAGAAAAATATATTTACATATAATGACATCTGGAACCCATTTTTAATTCATTTTAATCTAAATCAAACACCTGGAACCAGACCCACGCACTCTCCCAATCATATCTCCACAAACTTATAAGAAAGAAAGGGAAAGGATAAAAACATTTGAAAATATTGATACATTTGTGTTTTTATCCGTATATATGCATATACATGTCTATATTATATATTGTTCATATTATTATTAGTTATAGCACTATTGTCATCATTACCATCTATATTATTATCATCATGATCATTAAGACTATTCCATTATCCTCAATATTATTATCGGTCACGTAAGGAGGTCGAGAACGGGTGCACATGCAGATAAGAATTTTATTGAAGGAGATATAGGCAGTCAAATCCAAATCATAAAACAATAACGTGGTCAAAACATGGCAGAGACCAAGGCAATAGTCAAATAACGAGGAAGAGAACCAGATCAAAACCATGAAACAAAGCTAGGAATAAAGGCTTGGTACACAACCGTGACTATAGCAACTGAGCATAATAACTCACAAAGCCATTGTGTTGAAACAGTCTCTATATCTGGGTGAGCAGTCTTATCCAGAAAGGGCCGGGTGGGTGCAGGTTTTCATTCCAACCATTGTTTCATTGTTTATCTTGAGATTTTAATGTGTGTAGTGTAGTACATAGTGTGAACGTGACGTTAAGTGTGAACCACCTTTACAAATAACTATTAAAAATAAAATTCCTCTAACATAACACATATTATACATGTTATATCGAGAGTTACGGCTAGATCGCAATGAATTAACAGCCAAACGGCAGTGATGAAGCACGTTGTAGCGGGGCAGTAGTTTTTCATTACCGACTTGTGCAACGTTGGGGGGGGGGGTGTCTTTGTAAAGCAACATTTCTGTAACTTCATTCACAATGTAACAGACCTCCATATTTGGATTTTAGTGTATCTGATTGTATAGAAGTGTACTATTTGCGACATTATTTGTCGATATTCTTTTTAAAAATCAGTCTGTAGTGTCACATATTTATCACGGGATCATAAACTTGGTGTGTGTGTGTGTGTGTGTGTGTGTGTGTGTGTGTGTGTGTTTTATTCATCAGGATCAGTTACTTCAGCTACACATCCTCCTGGTTCAGGTAAGAAATACACACTCACTCACACCCACCCACACAGGTGAGTGTGAGCAGCCGTGAGTGTGTGTGTTTCATTTCTAGGGAATCAGCCATTTCCAGGTCCGTACTCCTTAATCGTACTCTAAATGAATTATAATGCTTCTACCTTTTGAAACATGGCAACTGCAGTAAACTTTCACAAACACATTAAGAGCACCTCCATGACCTTAATCTACTTTAAACCCATCTGTGTTTCGGCTATGCTGAACTGCCCCTACGTGTGAACGAGTGTACGGACGTATATGACCTGGATGAGGCTCAAGGTGTACGAATGTATTTATAATCAGTGTGTGATGACCCACGTGTGATGTTGTGTGTTTGCAGAGGTGTGTGGGAGTGCAGACTGACTGTGTGAGTACCCAAACTCTTATAAACACGTTTACCTTTATCGTTATACGTCTATACGGTGCAGCCGCTCAGGTTTATATTCACCGGGGTTATTAGTTTTCCAATTTAACCGGTTTGTTACAGGTTTTTCACACATGAATGGGTAACAACTGTTGGTCTATTCATCTTTCAGGGAAGAAAAAAAACATGGTAATACAGACCTAATCTTTCCTACAGGGTGAGAACACACACACACACACACACACACACACACACACACACACAGACTCCTCTCTCTCTGTCGAGCTGAACATGTGCGTCTCCTCTTCTTTGACGTGCTGGTTGCTGTGATGCTGTGGTTGATATGGCTTATCTGGAATCACATTTACATTTATTCATTTAGCAGCGTTTTTTATTCAAAGCGACTTACAAATGAGAAAATACGAGGAAATTACCTCGCTGATCTACTTCCTCCACCTTTGACTGAGAGCGATGTGTCTTTACGATTAAGACTGACGCTGGAGTTAATCCCACTTGCTGATGATCTCAAGACTTTCCTGATTTTCCTCAGAGAGATTTTCCTTCACCACGGTCGCCTCAGGCTCGCTCATTAAGACTCGAAACTGCATCCAGATTTCAGTAAAGCTGCTTTATTGTTAAACGTGTTATAGAAATAACAATCGATTCGTTAAATAAGGAATAAAACACAAGTTACCACCCTGAAGTGGATCATTTTACAATAAACCTCGTGTTTTATTCCTCTTATTCGACAATTCAACATTGCTGTGGAATAAAGGAATAATAATAATAATAATAATAATAAAAATTATTATTATTATTATTATTATTATATTTACTTCACTACTTTCCTACTAGGATTGCATGCGCTCAGCCCAGTGTGAGTAATAGGTGAGTAAACGTGTGCGCATAACAACAGAACAGACCTCAGCTTTTTTCCTTTAATGTGTCACCTGTCCGTACCTACCAATATACTGTAAATTAAGTGAAAGCTAAAGTGTGTGTGTGTGTGTGTGTGTGTGTGTGTGTGTGTGTGTGTGTGTGTTGTCAGTCGGCCAGATGCCTCCACAACGACCCCGTGGTTAGCTCCAATTGTGTGGGAGGGTACATATGATTTGACGGTGATTGACAACATCTACAAACAACAGAACATCACCGTGGCAGTCACCGTCTTCGCTCTGGGGAAGTAGGTCTTGACACTTGACACACACAAAGCATTGTGGGTAATGGTATGTGATAAAATGCTCAAAAATTTAAACACGTTTGCCAGCGAGGCTCTAACGGTGATGACACTAAACGGGTACCTAAGTGGTGTGACAGAAAACTGTTTGCCCTGTCGTCGGAAAATCACAAATTTGATCCCCGACTATGCCACAGCTATCCATGTCCGGGTGCCAAGGGAGCAAAATTGGCCATGCTCTCTGGGTGGGAGGGGCATCATGTCTCTACCCTGTCAATCAAAGCAGCTCTAATCAATCATGTCTCCATCATGTCTGTCAGTATGCAGAAGAGGGCAAATAGCACTTTAGTTCCATCAAAAACCTCGGTAATGAATCCCTTCTATGACTAACTGAATATGTTCCTGCAGGTACGTACGCTTCCTGAAGGACTTCCTAGAATCTGCAGAGCAGCACTTCATGGTGGGCTACCGAGTGCATTATTACCTGTTTACCGATCGTCCGGACGAGGTTCCCACGGTAACGTTGGGGGAAGGACGTCAGTTGACCGTGATAAAAACAGAAACCTCGAACCGCTGGCAGGAAATCTCACTGCGCAGGATGGAGATGATCGAGAAGGTCATCGAGAAGGAACTCACCGACAAGGCAGACTACATATTCAGTCTCGACGTCGACTCCAAATTCTACGCTCACTGGGGGGCGGAGTCTCTGGGCGACCTTGTCGGCGTGCTGCATGCCTGGTTTTTCGGAACATCTCGGAAACAGTTCACGTACGAGCGGCGTCCTGAATCTCAGGCCTTCATACCTTTAGAAGAAGGAGACTACTACTACGGAGGTGCCGTGATCGGAGGACGCCTCGACAAAGTGCACCAGCTGGTGAAGACGTGCCGCATGCAGCTGGATGTGGACCGAGCCAATCACATTGAAGCGGCATGGCAGGAGGAGTCTCACCTGAACAAGTACTTCCTGTACAATAAGCCCAGCAAGGTGCTCTCACCTGAATACCTGTGGGACGACACAAAAGGGAAACCCAGCTACATGAAAGTGGTGCGTTTCTCTCAGGTGGTCAAGAATTACGCCGACATCCGACCCAACCCTTAAAGCACACTGTACTGTAATGGGTTTCTCAGGAAAGATAAATGAACTAACATCATTAACTCTATCACCATCATCTCACAGGTTTCAACCACAGACTACACCAAGGTCTTCCATCAGGAAATGTTTGGTTACCCTACATTATAAGACATGTTGATGATAATATTAATAAATTGTGTTTTCCTGGATTTTTAGGTCCTAATTATGTTTGTAAGTTACACAAATGCAATAAAGACAATTCTTAAAGGAGATCTAACTCCATGTCTTCAAACTTCAGTACAGGAACCATGGTGCAGTAGTTGCTCTTCTTAAATATACATTCTCTTTTATCTACCTCATTTGAATATGATTGTTCTTGTGGAACAATGTACATCACTCTTTACAGACCTGAAATACTCAGCACACGTTGTTGACGTCCACTGACCGTTTCACAAAAAGAAAATGGTGTCGTTAACATTATCCAAAAAAACAATATTGCCAAAGACCTTCCTGTTTTTAAGTGACATGTTTAGGCTTTGCAGCATGCGATCAGAATCCCTTACTATCGAAAAACCTCTGCAAGAGTGTCGACATTACATCATCAATAAGCGATTAATTCTGATCGAGGTCGTGTGGATCCAAAGCCTATCCCGGGAACACTGGATACGGGGCAGGAATACACCCTGGATGGGACACCAGTCCATCACAGGGCACCACGCACTCATATTTACAACTAGGGGCATTTTAGTGTAGATAATCCACTTACTGACATGTATTTGGCAAACCAGAGAAAAGCTAAATATACACGATGACAAAGTAAAAACAGTTTGCCCTGTTATACAGGGATGGGAGGGGGGACATTTATTTTCCAGCACACGGAGAGTGAGTTCACATGTTGTTGTAAGGTTCTAACAGAAAAGCAAATTAATCTCAAATAAACGGTTACTGTTGTTTTATTGGAAATGATGATTGTGTGCTGTGAAAGTGAAAGCACCTTTTACTACTAGTAATAATTAATCTATTATATAGCCAAAATAAATAAAGAATTAAAACAAACTTTAAAATGTTGTGTTTTGGGTATAGTTCTTCAGTTCGTCTGTCGGCGATAGTATTCCTGTTACACCACCACGATCTGTGAATGATTACAAATATTAAAAATGTATTAATGAAGGACTTTTTTTGTGTGAGACTCGAGTCTTCAGGACAGACGAGTTTACACGGTCCTGTATCTCAGTAACATAACAAGTGCGTTTGTTCTGTTTTTTTGACTCGAAGAGAAACGCCTGTTTCACGCATGATTTGCTTGCAGGACTTATCCTGGTAGGATTACAGTTTCCCTCCACTGTAAATAAAAGGCCAGAACCTGTTCCAGCATCACAATGCCCTTGGGCACATAGTGACCTCCCCAAAGACGTGGCGCGCTACGGTTGGAAGAAGGCGGAAGAACTCGAATCCCAGGGCTCAAATCGAGACTAGACATTCAGAGCTATTGATTCTTTAAACAATGAATTGAACAGGACACACCTGGGCAGCACGAAACACCTGTCAGTCACTTGTTTCAATATTTTTCCCCACTTGACAAAATGGGTGAGGTTCAAACCAAAAGGTGTCGTGTTCTCAGTTGCTCAAGATTTAAATATGAGGAAACGAAAGCTGAAAGTCTGATTTACCGTCTCATATTCGTCTTTTGATCTCAAACACAAATGTCTTCGCTGTATAGAGAAAGCAATAGAATTGGCCTCGTTGTTCCAATACATTTGGAGGGGACTGTTTGTGGTTGTTGCAAAAAAGTGGGTGGGACAGAGAGAGACCACACATGAAGGGAGGAAGAAATAAAAAAAATGTTCTAATCAATCAATAAAGAATAAAGTCTTTCATTCGTTTATGTTCTAATGAACGTAAAACTAAAAGACAGACAAAGACAGCTAAAAGACAGAACGGAGGAGGTGAAAGGAGTGCCGTGATGGTGAGAGCACAAAGAGAGAGAGAGAGAGATGGAGATAAACAAAGAAGCTTGATGAGGCACCAGGTGAGAGGGCTAATCAAGTCAGAATACTAGGACCTGTAGGAGGAAGGTTACTCATAACTGGCCATTGTAAATATTCTGAGAAGTTTCCCTTTAGTGCATGTGACAGTCACAGCTGTCTGCCAGTTGAAGAGGAACTTCACTTTTGGTGTACATTTACATGCTGCAGTATCAGGTAGTATTGCATTTAGTGATGTAATATGTGAAACAATACACCCACACACACACACACCTACACCCACACACACACACATACACCACACACCACACACACACACACACACACACACACACACACACACACACACCACACCACACACACACACACACTCGTCTTACTGAAAACATCACCACATCAATGATGACATTTTTCTAATCTGTTAACGTAGAGTGTCTTCTGTACAAGTCCCTGTGAATAAACTGCTACTGCAGAATGAATATAAAGCTGTGGTTTGCAGCTGCGCTCGTGTCAGAGATGCTGTTCTAGAAAATTAATCAACACCTTCTGACCAATCACAATCACAGAGCTGAATTAATAAACGCGCTGTGGTAGAATACAGTATGTAATAAGATAGGAGTCATTAAGTAAGTGAGTAAGTGTGTCAGTTCTTCTTTAAGAGTAAAATCTGTCAACCTGCATCAGCAAAGTGGCCACGCCCTTGTGTTACACACACACACGCACACACACACTACTAAAGATGGACTGAATCAAAGTCTCTAGCTGTCTTTGGTTCGTGGAGGATAAGAGAAACGTCACAATGCGGTCTGGACAGAATTTATATCTGTTTTTCCTTATTATCACCGTATTAACACTCCTCGGGTAGGTCATTATTGCTATTATTATTATTATTATTGTTGTTGTTGTTGTTGTTGTTGTTGAGTGCTGGGATTTCAACTTTAGGCAGTTACTTTTTAACAGCTTTATTCTACGATTTACACTACAACAGCGTGCCCTGACTAGTAAATAAATATAACATAGTGCCATGTGTACTGTTCAAAGATCTGGAAAAAGTCGTATTCATCATGTAAACTTTCAGTGTCAATAAAGCCCGTCTGAACTGAGAAAACATTTTTTGGATCGAGAGAGATGCAAAGAATCCGAATAGAAAGAAATGACATTTTATCAACGTGACGTTTCCTGACCTTTAAGATATTTAAAACCCAGACTGTAAAGTATGTAGCAGCACATCCTACCAAACGAATGTTCTCCCTTCTTTACTCAATAGTGTCCTGTTGTTCTTCACTCTCCAGGTAGACATAGACGTATTAGAACTCAATTTGCATTTCCCGAGAGAATGTTTGCAAACGTTACCTCCGTGGAGACCTTGACGGTTGAAACGGCTCTCTAAACGTGTTTTGATTTTGCCCGGGTTTGTTGGGGGAAACGAAGCCGAACTGCAGGATGGGCAGCGGAGGTCCTCGCAGCATGTGGTGCGTTTCTTCAGTTCGGACAAGGACCTCGTTTCTTAGATTGTTATGTGCTTCTTGAAAAAGAGAGAGAGCCCAGTTGGTCAAATGAAACATTTTAAGTTCATTTCACAAACATAAGTTGACATAAATTAGGCTTAAGCCTAGTACTTGACCAACAGAGTCCTTGTCCTTGAAATCACTTCATATAGACTATACGGTACATGACAGGATCGAACACGTGGTATTTTAATAGCCAATGATCATGCAGGCCTTTGTTATTTCTGACTATTAAAAATGTCAAACGTTTCATTCAACGTTACAAAAACAATGTCGAAACGAAGAGACGTGCTGATAACATGTACTGTGGGGTAAACAGGCATTCAGCACGGTTTAAATATTATGATGATTATAACTTAATTAAAATGCTAAAACAAAGAGCATTAAACAAGAGAGCAGAGGGGTCAGGATCAGTGGCTTCTAAGGACTATCATGTGTAGCTCAACAGAAAGAGAGAGAGAGAGAGAGAGAGCGATTGTTAAGTATGCTTATTGTCCCGTAATGGTTAAGGTCGATGTACTTAGCGTGAGTGCAAGCAGATGGACATCAGATACATATAAAGTGTTGATAACACAAGACAATGCAAATACAATCAAAGCAAACACAGCAACAATGCCGAAAACAGTGCAACAAACACAAACTATACAAATTACACATTCAGCGCCAGACAATTACAATGTAGGAACAGAAGGTGCAAATATTACACAGGTGCAGTTTAACGTACAAATATTTATTTAGAAACGTGTGCTCCGTAGTGCACAGATACATACAGTGCTGTGGAAAAGTATTTGCTCAATCCTGATTTCTACTGTTTTTGTGTAGATCTCGTACTAAATTGTTTCAGAAATGAACACAAAATCTAATATAAAACAAAGACGACCTGAGTAAACACACACAATGCAGTTTTTAAATGATAATGTTATTTATTGAAGCGAAAAAGTTATCCAATACTAACTGGGCCTGTGTGAAAATGTATTTGCCCACGTTGGTTATTAATTCCCCAAATGGGGTTGATAATGGGGTTCAGCTGGACTAGACATGACGAGACCTGATTACTGCAAACCCTGTTCAACCACATCAAAGCTTAAATAGAACTTTTACAACAGCAGGAAGCTGGTTAAAAGTTCTTACCCAGTAACACACATGTTGAAATATGAAAGACGTCTTTGTAAAGCAACATTTCTGTAACTTCATTCACAATGTAACAGACCTCCATATTTGGATTTTAGAGTATCTGATTGTATAGAATTGTACGATTTGCGACATTATTTGTCGATATTCTTTTTAAAAATCAGTCTGTAGTGTCACATATTTATCACGATCTCATAAACTTGGTGTGTGTGAGTGTGAGTGTGTGAGTGTGTGATTGTGTGTGTGAATGTGTGAATGAGAAACAGTGTAAAGTGCTTTGATTAAAAGGTATATAAGTGCAGACCATTTACAGTCAAGCATGGTGGAGGCAGTGTGATGGTGTGGGGATGCTTTGCTGCTTCTGGGCCTGGGCAACTTGCAATAATTGCTCTCTACTTAAAGGAGAACATTCGGTCTTCAGTCCGTACGTTGAAACTCAAGCGCATCTGGATTATGCATCAACTTGGAACACTTGGATCTCAGGGAATCACACAGGACTTATCTGGGCTGGACTCGTACAGTTTACTCATGGACAGCAGGCTACACCCGATTATCTTTTCTGAAGAACAGATGAGCAGGTGCTACAGTTCTCCTTTGGCCTGAGCAGAAGCAGCACCAAAGCAGACAATTATATACTGTAGGATGTTAAGATGGAATCAATGATAGCAGAAGAAATCTGCTGCCTTTCCTGAGCTCTTTTTGTGACACAGGTGATGTGTCTGTGTAACCTGAGATCGCTTGACTGGATAATGCCAGGGTATTTGAATGGCTCAACCACATGCGTGCTCCTGGTCACAATCTATTTAGACAGGTCCTTAGAGGTGCAGTCATGTGTATATCAGGAAAAGAGTAGGTAGGAAAGGACACACCCTGGAGGTGTGCCAGTGCTGAGGCTTATGGCTCCCATCAATCACCTCTACAGTGATTGTATTAAAGGCTAAAGATAAAGTCAACAAGCAAGATCCTCACATAAGTTTGCTCAATTCAGTCCTAAGCTTCTTTGGAATGATCAAGTTTTCGGTTGAACTTTTAACCAGGAGTCTGCTGAGATTTGTTTGCAGTTAAATAAATATTGTCAATCCCTCTACTTTACATGAAGTCCCTTATGAAAAACAACATTTCTGTAACTTCACTCAGAATGTAACAGACCTCCATATTTGGATTTTAGTGTACCTGATTCTATAGAATCATATTATTTGCGACATTATTTGTCAATATTCTTTTTAAAAATCAGTCTGTAGTGTCACATATTTATCACGGGATCATAAACTTGGTGTGTGTGTGTGTTTTATTCATCAGGATCAGTTACTTCAGCTACACATCCTCCTGGTTCAGGTAAGAAATACACACTCACTCACACCCACCCACACAGGTGAGCGTGAGCAGCCGTATGTGTGTGTGTGTGTGTGTGTGTGTGTGTTTCATTTCTAGGAAATCAGCCATTTCCAGGTCCGTACTCCTTAATTGTACTCTAAATGAATTATAATGCTTCTACCTTTTGAAACATGGCAACTGCAGTAAACTTTCACAAACACATTAAGAGCACCTCCATGACCTTAATCTACTTTAAACCCATCTGTGTTTCGGCAATGCTGAACTGCCCCTACGTGTGAACGAGTGTACGGACGTATATGACCTGGATGAGGCTCAAGGTGTACGAATGTATTTATAATCAGTGTGTGATGACCCACGTGTGATGTTGTGTGTTTGCAGAGGTGTGTGGGAGTGCAGACTGACTGTGTGAGTACCCTAACTCTTATAAACACGTTTACCTTTATCGTTATACCTCTATACGGTGCAGCCGCTCAGGTTTATATTCACCGGGGTTATTAGTTTTCCAATTTAACCGTTTTGTTACAGGTTTTTCACACATGAATGGGTAACAACTGTTGGTCTATTCATCTTTCAGGGAAGAAAAAAAACATGGTAATACAGACCTAATCTTTCCTACAGGGTGAGAACACACACACACACACACACACACACACACACACACACACACACACACACACAGACTCCTCTCTCTCTGTCGAGCTGAACATGTGCGTCTCCTCTTCTTTGACATGCTGGTTGCTGTGATGCTGTGGTTGATATGGCTTATCTGGAATCACATTTACATTTATTCATTTAGCAGCGTTTTTTATTCAAAGCGACATACAAATGAGAAAATACGAGGAAATTACCTCGCTGATCTACTTCCTCCACCTTTGACTGAGAGCGATGTGTTTTTACGATTAAGACTGACGCTGGAGTTAATCCCACTTGCTGATGATCTCAAGACTTTCCTGATTTTCCTCAGAGAGATTTTCCTTCGCCACAGTCGCCTCAGGCTCGCTCATTAAGACTCGAAACTGCATCCAGATTTCAGTAAAGCTGCTTTATTGTTAAACGTGTTATAGAAATAACAATCGATTCGTTAAATAAGGAATAAAACACGAGTTACCACCCTGAAGTGGACCATTTTACAATAAACCTCGTGTTTTATTCCTCTTATTCGACAATTCAACATTGCTGTGGAATAAAGGAATAATAATAATAATAATAATAATAATATATACTTCACTACTTTCCTACTAGGATTGCATGCGCTCAGCCCAGTGTGAGTAATAGGTGAGTAAACGTGTGCGCATAACAACAGAACAGACCTCAGCTTTTTTCCTTTAATGTGTCACCTGTCCGTACCTACCAATATACTGTAAATTAAGTGAAAGCTAAAGTGTGTGTGTATGTGTGTGTGTGTGTTGTCAGTCGGCCAGATGTCTCCACAACGACCCCGTGGTTAGCTCCAATTGTGTGGGAGGGTACATATGATTTGACGGTGATTGACAACATCTACAAACAACAGAACATCACCGTGGCAGTCACCGTCTTCGCTCTGGGGAAGTAGGTCTTGACACTTGACACACACAAAGCATTGTGGGTAATGGTATGTGATAAAATGCTCAAAAATTTAAACACGTTTGCCAGCGAGGCTCTAACGGTGATGACACTAAACGGGTACCTAAGTCGTGCGACAGAAAACTGTTTGCCCTGTCGTCGGAAAATCACAAATTTGATCCCCGACTATGCCACAGCTATCCATGTCCTGGTGCCAAGGGAGCAAAATTGGCCATGCTCTCTGGGTGGGAGGGGCATCATGTCTCTACCCTGTCAATCAAAGCAGCCCTAATCAATCATGTCTCCATCATGTCTGTCAGTATGCAGAAGAGGGCAAATAGCACTTTAGTTCCATCAAAAACCTCGGTAATGAATCCCTTCTATGACTAACTGAATATGTTCCTGCAGGTACGTACGCTTCCTGAAGGACTTCCTAGAATCTGCAGAGCAGCACTTCATGGTGGGCTACCGAGTGCATTATTACCTGTTTACCGATCGTCCGGACGAGGTTCCCGCGGTAACGTTGGGGGAAGGACGTCAGTTGACCGTGATAAAAACAGAAACCTCGAACCGCTGGCAGGAAATCTCACTGCGCAGGATGGAGAGAATCGAGAAGCTCATCGAGAAGGAACTCACCGACAAGGCAGACTACATATTCAGTCTCGACGTCGACTCCAAATTCTACGCTCACTGGGGGGCGGAGTCTCTGGGCGACCTTGTCGGCGTGCTGCATGCCTGGTTTTTCGGAAAATCTCGGGAACAGTTCACGTACGAGCGGCGTCCTGAATCTCAGGCCTTCATACCTTTACAAGAAGGAGACTACTACTACGGAGGTGCCGTGATCGGAGGACGCCTCGACAAAGTGCACAAGCTGGTGAAGACGTGCCGCATGCAGCTGGATGTGGACCGAGCCAATCACATTGAAGCGGTATGGCAGGAGGAGTCTCACCTGAACAAGTACTTCCTGTACAATAAGCCCAGCAAGGCGCTCTCACCTGAATACCTGTGGGACGACACAAAAGGGAAACCCAGCTACATGAAAGTGGTGCGTTTCTCTCAGGTGGTCAAGAAGTACGCCGACATCCGACCCAACCCTTAAAGCACACTGTACTGTAATGGGTTTCTCAGGAAAGATAAATGAACTAACACCATTAACTCTATCACCATCATCTCACAGGTTTCAACCACAGACTACACCAAGGTCTTCCATCAGGAAATGTTTGGTTACCCTACATTATAAGACATGTTGATGATTATATTAATAAATTGTGTTTTCCTGGATTTTTAGGTCCTAATTATGTTTGTAAGTTACACAAATGCAATAAAGACAATTCTTAAAGGAAATCTAACTCCATGTCTTCAAACTTCAGGACAGGAATCATGGTGCAGTAGTTGCTCTTCTTAAATATACATTCTCTTTTATCTACCTCATTTAAATATGATTGTTCTTGTGGAACAATGTACATCACTCTTTACAGACCTGAAATACTCAGCACACGTTGTTGACGTCCACTGACCGTTTCACAAAAAGAAAATGGTGTCGTTAAGATTATCCAAAAAAACAATATTGCCAAAGACCTTCCTGTTTTTATGTGACATGTTCAGGCTTTGTAGCATGAGATCAGAATCCCTTACTATTGAAAAACCTCTGCAAGAGTGTCGACATCTTCAATAAGCGATTAATTCTGATCGAGGTCGTGTGGATCCAAAGCCTATCCCGGGAACACTGGATACGGGGCAGGAATACACCCTGGATGGGACACCAGTCCATCGCAGGGCACCACGCACTCATATTTACAACTAGGGGCATTTTAGTGTAGATAATCCACTTACTGACATGTATTTGGCAAACCAGAGAAAAGCTAAATATACACGATGACAGAGTAAAAACAGTTTGCCATGTTATACAGGGATGGGAGGGGGAACATTTATTTTCCAGCACACGAAGAGTGACTTCACATGTTGTTGTAAGGTTCTAACAGAAAAGCAAATAAATCTCAAATAAAAGGTTACTGTTGTTTTATTGGAAATGATGATTGTGTGCTGTGAAAGTGAAAGCACCTTTTACTACTGGTAATAATTAATCTATTATATAGCCCAAATAAATAAAGAATTAAAACAAACTTTAAAATGTTGTGTTTTGGGTACAGTTCTTCAGTTCGTCTGTCGGCGATAGTATTCCTGTTACACCACCACGATCTGTGAACGATTACAAATATTAAAAATGTATTAATGAAGGACTTTTTTTGTGTGAGACTCGAGTCTTCAGGACAGACGAGTTTACACGGTCCTGTATCTCAGTAACATAACAACTGCGTTTGTTCTGTTTTTGAGGACTCGAAGAGAAACGCCTGTTTCACGCATCATTTGCTTGCAGGACTTATCCTGGTAGGATTACAGTTTCCCTCCACTGTAAATAAAAGGCCAGAACCTGTTCCAGCATCACGATGCCCCGTGCACATAGTGACCTCCCCAAAGACGTGGCGCGCTACGGTTGGAAGAAAGCGGAAGAACTCGAATCCCAGGGAGAGAAAGAGAGAGAGAGAGAGCGAGAGATGGAGATAAACAAAGAAGCTTGATGAGGCACCAGGTGAGAGGGCTAATCAAGTCAGAATACTAGGACCTGTAGGAGGAAGGTTACTCATAACTGGCCATTGTAAATATTCTGAGAAGTTTCCCTTTAGTGCATGTGACAGTCACAGCTGTCTGCCAGTTGAAGAGGAACTTCACTTTTGGTGTACATTTACATGCTGCAGTATCAGGTAGTATTGCATTTAGCGATGTAATATGTGAAACAATACACACACACACACACACACACACACACACACACACACCACACCACACACACACACACACTCGTCTTACTGAAAACATCACCACATCAATGATGACATTTTTCTAATCTGTTAACGTAGAGTGTCTTCTGTACAAGTCCCTGTGAATAAACTGCTACTGCAGAATGAATATAAAGCTGTGGTTTGCAGCTGCGCTCGTGTCAGAGATGCTGTTCTAGAAAATTAATCAACACCTTCTGACCAATCACAATCACAGAGCTGAATTAATAAACGCGCTGTGGTAGAATACAGTATGTAATAAGATAGGAGTCATTAAGTAAGTGAGTAAGTGTGTCAGTTCTTCTTTAAGAGTAAAATCTGTCAACCTGCATCAGCAAAGTGGCCACGCCCTTGTGTTACACACACACACGCACACACACACTACTAAAGATGGACTGAATCAAAGTCTCTAGCTGTCTTTGGTTCGTGGAGGATAAGAGAAACGTCACAATGCGGTCTGGACAGAATTTATATCTGTTTTTCCTTATTATCACCGTATTAACACTCCTCGGGTAGGTCATTATTGCTATTATTATTATTATTATTGTTGTTGTTGTTGTTGTTGTTGAGTGCTGGGATTTCAACTTTAGGCAGTTACTTTTTAACAGCTTTATTCTACGATTTACACTACAACAGCGTGCCCTGCCTAGTAAATAAATATAACATAGTGCCATGTGTACTGTTCAAAGATCTGGAAAAAAGTCGTATTCATCATGTAAACTTTCAGTGTCAATAAAGCCCGTCTGAACTGAGAAAACATTTTTTGGATCGAGAGAGATGCAAAGAATCCGAATAGAAAGAAATGACATTTTATCAACGTGACGTTTCCTGACCTTTAAGATATTTAAAACCCAGACTGTAAAGTATGTAGCAGCACATCCTACCAAACGAATGTTCTCCCTTCTTTACTCAATAGTGTCCTGTTGTTCTTCACTCTCCAGGTAGACATAGACGTATTAGAACTCAATTTGCATTTCCCGAGAGAATGTTTGCAAACGTTACCTCCGTGGAGACCTTGACGGTTGAAACGGCTCTCTAAACGTGTTTTGATTTTGCCCGGGTTTGTTGGGGGAAACGAAGCCGAACTGCAGGATGGGCAGCGGAGGTCCTCGCAGCATGTGGTGCGTTTCTTCAGTTCGGACAAGGACCTCGTTTCTTAGATTGTTATGTGCTTCTTGAAAAAGAGAGAGAGCCCAGTTGGTCAAATGAAACATTTTAAGTTCATTTCACAAACATAAGTTGACATAAATTAGGCTTAAGCCTAGTACTTGACCAACAGAGTCCTTGTCCTTGAAATCACTTCATATAGACTATACGGTACATGACAGGATCGAACACGTGGTATTTTAATAGCCAATGATCATGCAGGCCTTTGTTATTTCTGACTATTAAAAATGTCAAACGTTTCATTCAACGTTACAAAAACAATGTCGAAACGAAGAGACGTGCTGATAACATGTACTGTGGGGTAAACAGGCATTCAGCACGGTTTAAATATTATGATGATTATAACTTAATTAAAATGCTAAAACAAAGAGCATTAAACAAGAGAGCAGACGGGTCAAGATCAGTGGCTTCTAAGGACTATCATGTGTAGCTCAACAGAAAGAGAGAGAGAGAGAGAGAGAGAGCGATTGTTAAGTATGCTTATTGTCCCGTAATGGTTAAGGTCGATGTACTTAGCGTGAGTGCAAGCAGATGGACATCAGATACATATAAAGTGTTGATAACACAAGACAATGCAAATACAATCAAAGCAAACACAGCAACAATGCTGAAAACAGTGCAACAAACACAAACTATACAAATTACACATTCAGCGCCAGACAATTACAATGTAGGAACAGAAGGTGCAAATATTACACAGGTGCAGTTTAACGTACAAATATTTATTTAGAAACGTGTGCTCCGTAGTGCACAGATACATACAGTGCTGTGGAAAAGTATTTGCTCAATCCTGATTTCTACTGTTTTTGTGTAGATCTCGTACTAAATTGTTTCAGAAATGAACACAAAATCTAATATAAAACAAAGACGACCTGAGTAAACACACACAATGCAGTTTTTAAAAGATAATGTTATTTATTGAAGCGAAAAAGTTATCTAATACTAACTGGGCCTGTGTGAAAATGTATTTGCCCACGTTGGTTATTAATTCCCCAAATGGGGTTGATAATGGGGTTCAGCTGGACTAGACACGACGAGACCTGATTACTGCAAACCCTGTTCAACCACATCAAAGCTTAAATAGAACTTTTACAACAGCAGGAAGCTGGTTAAAAGTTCTTACCCAGTAACACACATGTTGAAATATGAAAGACGTCTTTGTAAAGCAACATTTCTGTAACTTCATTCACAATGTAACAGACCTCCATATTTGGATTTTAGAGTATCTGATTGTATAGAATTGTACGATTTGCGACATTATTTGTCGATATTCTTTTTAAAAATCAGTCTGTAGTGTCACATATTTATCACGATCTCATAAACTTGGTGTGTGTGAGTGTGAGTGTGTGAGTGTGTGATTGTGTGTGTGAATGTGTGAATGAGAAACAGTGTAAAGTGCTTTGATTAAAAGGTATATAAGTGCAGACCATTTACAGTCAAGCATGGTGGAGGCAGTGTGATGGTGTGGGGATGCTTTGCTGCTTCTGGGCCTGGGCAACTTGCAATAATTGCTCTCTACCTAAAGGAGAACATTCGGTCTTCAGTCCGTACGTTGAAACTCAAGCGCATCTGGATTATGCATCAACTTGGAACACTTGGATCTCAGGGAATCACACAGGACTTATCTGGGCTGGACTCGTACAGTTTACTCATGGACAGCAGGCTACACCCGATTATCTTTTCTGAAGAACAGATGAGCAGGTGCTACAGTTCTCCTTTGGCCTGAGCAGAAGCAGCACCAAAGCAGACAATTATATACTGTAGGATGTTAAGATGGAATCAATGATAGCAGAAGAAATCTGCTGCCTTCCTGAGCTCTTTTTGTGACACAGGTGATGTGTCTGTGTAACCTGAGATCGCTTGACTGGATAATGCCAGGGTATTTGAATGGCTCAACCACATGCGTGCTCCTGGTCACAATCTATTTAGACAGGTCCTTAGAGGTGCAGTCATGTGTATATCAGGAAAAGAGTAGGTAGGAAAGGACACACCCTGGAGGTGTGCCAGTGCTGAGGCTTATGGCTCCCATCAATCACCTCTACAGTGATTGTATTAAAGGCTAAAGATAAAGTCAACAAGCAAGATCCTCACATAAGTTTGCTCAATTCAGTCCTAAGCTTCTTTGGAATGATCAAGTTTTCGGTTGAACTTTTAACCAGGAGTCTGCTGAGATTTGTTTGCAGTTAAATAAATATTGTCAATTCCTCTACTTTACATGAAGTCCCTTATGAAAAACAACATTTCTGTAACTTCACTCAGAATGTAACAGACCTCCATATTTGGATTTTAGTGTATCTGATTCTATAGAATCGTATTATTTGCGACATTATTTGTCGATATTCTTTTTAAAAATCAGTCTGTAGTGTCACATATTTATCACGGGATCATAAACTTGGTGTGTGTGTGTGTTTTATTCATCAGGATCAGTTACTTCAGCTACACATCCTCCTGGTTCAGGTAAGAAATACACACTTACTCACACCCACCCACACAGGTGAGCGTGAGCAGCCGTATGTGTGTGTGTGTGTGTGTGTGTGTGTGTGTTTCATTTCTAGGAAATCAGCCGTTTCCAAGTCCGTACTCCTTAATTGTACTCTAAATGAGTTATACTGCTTCTACCTTTTGAAACATGGCAACTGCAGTAAACTTTCACAAACACATTAAGAGCACCTCCATGACCTTAACCTACTTTAAACCCATCTGTGTTTCGGCTATGCTGAACTGCCCCTACGTGTGAACGAGTGTACGGACGTATATGCGTTCTGCCCTGTGACCTTGACCTGGATGAGGCAATTACTCAATGTGTACGAATGAATTTTAATCCCATGTGTGATGTTGTGTGTTTGCAGAGGTGTGTGGGAGTGCAGACTGACCGTGTGAGTACCCAAACTCTTATAAACACGTTTACCTTTATTGTTATACCTCTATACGGTGCAGCCGCTCAGGTTTATATTCACCGGGGTTATTAGTTTTCCAATTTAACCAGTTTGTTACAGGTTTTTCACACATAACCTGTCAGTATCTATTCGAAACGGCTCAAATTCACATGGAAAATAAACTATTCTGTCCGCAGGCCAGATGTTGATTGAACCTACTTCGTTTGTTTAAATGAAGACCATTTTTTTTTTTTTTTACAGGATGTTAATGCACTAAATAAACTAACAAGATGCCTCCAGTCTCTGAGATGTTTTTTTTCCCCCTCGACAAGCATCGTAATTTATCCAGGATATATACAGTATGAAATGATATAACATAGCAGTCAAGTTTCTTCTCCATTTTAGCTAGTTAAGTGGTAAGCTTTTTTGGGCACTGAGATGTCGATTCAGTGTCCTTCTCTGAAAAACACGAGGACTTATTTTTGTCTTGAGCACAATAAGCATTGTGTGTCAATAACTGGGCCTACTTCTTTTCAGATGTTTGCATACAAGGTTTTACTTTGAAAGTCAGTTTTTCATCTCCTTTGCCTGGTGCAGATAACTCAAGGTCAAAGAATACCATTAAGCTAAAATTCCTGGAAGAGACATTGAAGAATTTAGTGCTCAATCAGGGCTTGGTGAAGAGGTGGGGTCTTGAATCTTTGTTTGTAAATCAGCCAGGGGACGTTCAGAAACTACCCACTTATCAGAAATGGTGGGAATAAAGTGTTGATGCATGCCTTCCTTGTAAGATGAGATGATATTTCACTGATCAGCTCCATGAAGTGAAATATCTGAAGTCTTGTGACTACACAGCGTTCCTGTCAGGGTCACTGTAGTTACTGAACCACTGCTAAGAAGTTCTTTAAGAAGACTAACTACATAATGAGTATAGTGGTTTCATAACAAATTCCACTGAACTACAATGAAACCATTAAAACCATCACGTATTATGGTTTTGAAACGTGCCTAATTTTGTTTGAGGTCACATACAGTAGATTTACACGCATCCGAGGTTAAAAACACTTTAACGTGCTCATAATTTGAACTGCAGCATTACCTTTTCCCCAAATGTCACAAACAACCCCTTAAATGATCCGATTCTTAACGATTCATTCTAAACTCCTCCTTTCAGAGAGCACACTCTGCTCTGATTGGTCAGATGTCCCAGCGAGCAGGTGATGAAGACGAGAGGCGGGGCCTTTTCTTACAAACCTTAAGTAGGTTAATACAGGAAGTAAAGTCTGGAATTACTAACGACTCGTTTCAGCTGTTCAGAATCGGTTCCTTCATTTGCGACTCAATCAGTACGTTTGTCGTGCGCTTAGATTTTTTTTTTGTTTTTTTTTTGTTTTTTTTTTTACATTCAAAAACAGCTTTATAGCACACTACATGAAAAGGAATATTTGATAAAACACAATTATAAACAAAACCCTGACTGTTATAGAAACAAGAGCCACAAGGGGGAGACATGCACCAAACGTCACATTGTAGATCAGGGCTGGTAAAAGTGCACAATAAGAGCTCAAAATAGCTCATTAAAAACACAATAGAAAACGATATCATGCTCAGTTGTAGTCTGTGTTTGTTGAATCAAGTGCTATTTTATTCATTCATATATATTTAATTACTCTTTTTTTTGTTTGTTTGTTTTATGTGAAATTTTTATACCGTCGTGTTGCATTGTTTACATTTGACAGCCAAGAAGTCTCCATTTACTATGCCAGTTTTTGTTGTTGTTGTGGGTTTAAAGGTGTTTGGGTTTATAGGCGGTGGTATAGATGCTATTGAAAGAAGAAAAGAGAAAAATCTAAACAGTTTGAACACTTCCACTCAAGAAAAATCTGATTTGTATAATTTGTATGAGCATTTAGAAAATCAACTTAAGCGTGTGCGTGACAACTCTGAATATAACTTTCCTACAGAATTACTGACATCATTTTTGGAGTTAAGTTGCCGAGCTTGAGTACAGCACGGAGGTATTGGGTGAAAGAAAATCCAGTTCAGTAACAAAGTCATTGTAGTGAAAAGCTTTTTTCAAGTGTCAGAGAATTACATGGACAATGTTTGTTGGGGGTTAAGGGGAAAATACCCAGTGTGGATGTTTCAGCTATGAATTACTCCCACGCAACTTTACACCCTTTCCTCTCCTTGTCTGTCTGTGTGTATTGTGACTAATATATATATATATATATATATATATATATATATATATATATATATATATATATATATATATATATATATATATATATACACACACACACACATACACACATGCAGTAAGTCTGTACCTGCTCATCTTTCAGGGAAGAAAAAAAGCATGGCAATGGTAATACGGACCTAATCTTTCCTCCGAGGTGAGAACACACACACACACACACACACATACACACACACACACACACACACACACACACATATATTCCTCTATTTGTCTGTCTCTATACACACATGCAATAAGTCTGTACCTGCTCATCTTTCAGGGAAGAAGAAAAGCAGGGTAATACGGACCTAATCTTTCCTGCGGGCTGAGAATACACACACACACACACACACACACACATACACACACATGTGTCTCCTCTTCTTTGACACGCTGGTTGCTGAGATGCTGTGGGACATTACATGTCTTACTTCACCATGCCAAAGATTACACACATTTTGGAATCAGTTTATGTGGCTTGTCCACCATACACATCCCTACAAATGGGCTGTTACTATAGAAACGAGTCCGGATTGGAATGAGCACATTAATGTAAACACCAACAAATCTCTCTCTCTTTTCATTTCGGCTTTTCCCTAGTTCAGATGTTGCCACAGCGAATCAATTTTCTCCATATGTCTCTGTCGTGGGTGTCCTCCAGCGACACCCTGGCCTCTTTTAAGTCGATGCTTATTTGGGCCATGTAGTTCTGTAGCGGTTTTCCGCGCTTCCGTTTTTCTGGGGTTTTCATTCCGAGCATTCTTCGTGTGACATGCTCTACCCCTCTTCTATTTACATGCCCAAACCATCTCAGTCGCTCTTCTCTTGCTTTGTCCATGAAGCGCGTGACTTGGGCCGTTTTCCTGATTTGCTCATTTTGGATTTTGTCTAGCCTAGTGTGGCCTAACGAAAATCTGAGCATTCGCATCTCTGCTACTTCCAGAGCAGCAGTAAGTCTTTTTGTGGTAGCCACTGTTTCCAGACCATACAGCATGGCTGGTCGCACCACTTTGTTGTAGATGGTTCCTTTAATTTTAGCCGGCACTCTTTTGTCACACATGACTCTAGTAGTTCTTCTCCAGCTGGCCCAACCTGCTTTGGATCCTGTGGTTAACCTCTTGTCGGGTCGTTCCGTTTTTCTCCACAATGGATCCAAGGTAGCAGAAGTTATATGCTTGTTCAATTTCTTGTCCATCATTGAACTTTAATGAGTCATGGATCACCAATGCACATGTATTTGGTCTTCTTGCTATTAATTTTCAGTCCCCCCTTTTTGAGCCAGACCTCTTCGCGTGGGACTTTGTCATATGCTTTCTCCAGGTCCATGAATATGTAATGCAGTTCTTTTTGCCCTTCTCTGTGTTTCTCCATGAGCAACCGCAGGGCAAACAGAGCTTCTATGGTGCTCTTGCCCGGAACAAATCCAAACTGTTGCTCGCTGACAGGGACAATTTTGCGGAGTCTATCTTCTATGATTCTCTCCCAGAATTTCATAGTGTGGCTGATGAGCTTCAGACCATGATAGTTGGAGCAGTTCTGTACGTCTCCCTTGTTTTTGAAGATCGGTACTAGAACACTTTCTCTCCATTCCGCTGGCATTACTTCGGTGTTCAATATGCGATTGAACAGCCCAGTGAGAAACCCTATCGCCATATCACCCAAGCATCTCCAGGCTTCGATAGGGATCTCATCTGGGCCCGTAGCTTTGTTGGGCTTCATTTTCTTCATTGCCACTTGCACTTCTTGTTTGCTGATCGATGGTACTTCTTCTTTGTTCTCCAGTTCTTGTTTGTATCTTTTTCCATGTTGGTTCTTTTCATTCAGGAGCTGCTTGTGGTATTCTTCCCATCTTTGTTGGATCTCAGAAGTCTTCGTCAGTACCTTTCCGTGTTCATCTTTGATTGCGTGCACTATCTGAACGTCTTTCCCACTACGGTTCCGTTGGCGTGCTAAATGACACAGTTCCCGTTCCCCTCCTCCATCTTCTATTTATCTGTACAGTTACTCGTAGGCATCTTGCTTCGCCTTTGCCACAGCTTTCGTTGCTTCTTTGTTTCTTGTACTCTTCTGAAATTTTTTCATCTTTGGTTGTTTCCCATAGTTTTTTCGTTTCTTTCCTCCGCTGTATGCTGGTTTGTACTTCTGTGTTCCACCACCACATTTCCTTATTTGCTCTTCTCAGCCCTTTGGAATAACCCAGGGTGTTTACTGTTGCTAGCCTAATCATGTTGGCGGTAGTAGTCCAGTTCGACGGCAGGGTGCTTTCTCCTCCGTTTGCTCGCATTACCTCCGCTCTAAAGTTACTCATCCCCTCCTCCGTTTTGAGCTTCCACCATTTTGTCTGTGGTTGTTGTCTGGGCTCCTTGCTTTTGTGGCATCTAATGGTTGTGCAGCATGCTACTGGTCTGTGTTGCTGTGCTACGTTATCTCCAGCTATTACCGTACAGTCTCTAGTCTCTCTCAAATCTCTCCGCCTGCAGATGATGTAATCTACTTGGGAGCGTTTCTCTCCACTGCAGTAGGTAGCACGTTGTTGATCTTTTTTGAAGAATGTGTTAAGCACTACTAGCTCCATGCTTTTTACGAAATCTATGATTTTCTGACCTTCGTCATTTCTTATCTTCAGCCCATGTCGACCAAGGAACTGCTCATCCCCTAAGTTCCCTTCACCCGCATGACCGTTAAGGTCGCCTCGTAAGAATAGTCTTTCGTCTTTCAGAATTTCTTCTACTAGGGGCTCTAGCTCGCTCCAAAAACTCTCCTTCTGTGCTTTGCTACATCCGACTTACATATACTTATACACTTATCCTCTATGCACTTATACACTACACTATACTCTAATACAGTGGTTCCCAAACTTTTCCAGGGCAAGGTCCCCCAAATGGCATTAACATTTGACCGAGGCCCCCCTTTTGCAAGATGTCTTTAAAACACATTAAAAATACAGACTTCTGAATATATCCCCCTTTTTTTTATTACTAATTACATATTTACATTACATTAAGAATTGATTCTCTGTGTGTGTGGTTGTCTGAGAGTGAGAAACGGAAACATACTAGTGGGAGCGATGGGCTTGGTGGCTCCAACACAGTTTGTCAAGCCTGGGCTTTATTTCTGTCAGTGCCATACGCATGTCATTGTCCACATGTAGACTCTGTGTTTTTTTTTGTTTGTTTGTTTTTTTTAAAAAGTATTTTTAAAATGGAAAAGCCAGACTCACACAAGTAAGTTGTTGCAAAAGGGAGAAGGCATTTCAGAGCCCTCTCAGCCAGGGCAGGATAGTCTTTTCTTACATGCAGCCGGTAGTTAGGAAGGGAAACAGACTCAAATTTCATTTTTAAATCACATGAATTTGTCATGTCAATCAGTTCCTCCTGTGCCTTTAAATCGAGACTTGCACCTACACCAGAAGCAAAGGGGTTCCTAACCCAGTTTAGATGTGTGTTTTCAAGGTCTGGGAAATACTCTCTGAAATATCCCTGTAGGTGCTGAAGGTGGGACTGGATCAGTGGAGAGATGGTGCACAACTCTCCAGATGATAGGAGCTCTTGGTGAAGTAATGGAAACATTTCTGTAATTCCCTCTTGGAGCTTGTTTGACCAGAGCACTATCTTCTTCGAAAAAGCACGCATTTTGTCTTGCACATGCAATAGGTAGGTGTCACGCCCTTGCATGCTTTGATTCAGTACATTTAGATGGTGGAAAATATCTGACATGTATGCAAGTTTACGAGTCCAGGCTGCATTTGTAAAACGGTCTACCACCTGATGCTTTTCACATGAGAGGAACTCTGCAATCTCTGCCCTAAGTTCATATACGCGGTTCAAAACCGCCCCCCTTGATAACTAACGAATGTTGGAATGAAGCAGCAATCCGTCAAAACAGGCACCCATCTCGTTGCAAAGCAGAGTGAACAGTCTGTGTTTCGTGGGGCAGGATTTGATGTAATTCACCACTTGTATAACGTCTTGTAATACCTGGTTAAGCTCGTCGTCAGTCCTCTTCGTGACGAGAGTCTCACGGTGTAGCATACAGTGTGTGGTAATTGCATTCAGGGCTTTCAGTTTGATACGAGCGGTCACTCCACTGCTCTTCCAGGTCATGGCCACGGCCCCGTCCGAACACACCCCCACACAACGAGACCAGTCAAGTCCATTAGATTCTATGTACTCAACCAAAACTTGAAAAATATCTCTCCCAGTGGTTCTACCTGCAATGGCTTTGCAAAATAATATTTCTTCAACAAAACATTCCTGGGAAATGAACCTGGTGTACACAAACAGTTGAGCAGCATTAGATACATCCGTGCTCTCATCCAGCTGAAGAGCGAAATATTCGCTGGTTCTCACCTGCTCCAAAAGTTGAGCGGACACATCTTCCGCCATTTCACCAATCCGTCGGCTTATGGAATTATCAGAAAGTGATACTGCATCGATTTTCTGAGCAGCATCATCACCAAGCAGTTCTCTTACAATGTCTTTGGTAGCTGGTAAAATCAGATCTTCTCCTATTGTGTGTGGCTTCTTGGCACGAGCTATGTGGTATGATGCCAAAAACAATGCCCTCAATGCCCTTTCCGGGACAGTAGCTTGCTGCACGAATATGGCCGTCTGTCTAGCCAAATTCTCTTCTTTTTGTTTGAAAAAGTCCACTGTCTTTTTGGCCTCTGTTGGGTGCGTTTGTTTCAAATGACGCTGAAGTTTAGAAGGCTTTTGTTGTTTCTAATTTTCCAAAAGAGAGCGTGACTCTGTTCTTTCCCATATTCTTACAAAATTTTTAATTCTCCTTATTTTATTACCCTTGTGTTTTATTTCTATCAAAAATCTTATCCAACATTCCCTTCTCTGAGGCTTTCCAAGCCTCACATCACTAATTTAATGGGTATCTGTGAATAAACTGATTCTGGCACACCCACTGGCCATCTTCAGTTAATTGCCTGATAGTAACTTTTACATACCCATAGTGTCGGCCATCATACTCCATTGTCGGGCCGCTAGTCTCAACTATTTCTATAATGCTGTTGTTGGTGTCTTTTAGGGAGTAATTGCTTTGATCACACTGGTTAAATACTGATTGTTTGTACTCGTACCTGCTATGCAGTAGCTATATATACTTGAAATTTGACCATTTTGTCCCTATTTTTCTCGACTGGGCTTACTACCCTCCGTCTTGTATTTGTCGGGACGTCAAGATTTTCTGATTACCACTTTTCCTTGCTTTTCACAATTTGTACCTTACGCACCCAGGGGTGGGCGAAAAAACCTCTCTGAGGAAAAATTCCCACCCTGCCAGCACCCTTTTGCTCGACAGCGCCTGTTTTCCTTTTCCTGTGCCTGGTTACGTTTACAATTCTTTACACATTGCATGTATCATCGTAAACAGTTCATAACAACTCAATTAAACAGTTTATGTTTCAACAAGTCAATGTCTATTCTCCTCCATTCAGCTGTGTCCTTCAGTATGCTGGTTGTCTTCGGCCCAGGCACTTTGCGTACCGTAGAGGGCCACCCTTGGGGAGAGGTTAGGCTAGCACTTTCACCCAGGGCATGGCTCATCACTTCTTCTTCACTTTCTTGAACACACATGCACATTCAAGCAAACACTAAACATAACCCACATGAAATGGTATTCATACCTGAATCAACACCTGGCTTCACTAACTCCCACCCTTACTCATTGATACATGTTGATTGGATTACTTATATTTAAGACATAAAGATCTGTTATCTGGCTGCACTCGACTCACATACCAGTATACTGCCATGTTTAACACTGATATCCCTTTGTTGGCCCTGTCTTATTCTCGGATAGGTCGTATAGACCACTACCTTGCATTTCAGGTCCTAAGGATGACAAATCTGAAACAATAACACACTTCCGATAAATCAAAAACAATAAATAAAATAAAACAATTCAATAAATAAATAAAACAATTCAATAAATAAAACAATTCAAATACTGTTGCATAACACTGTACATCAGTTCCTCTTATCCTGGGGGTGGCTCTGGTTATTGCTTCATACCCATGATCACTGGCATCCTCCTCCCCCCTATGAGGCAGTGACGCCTCACCACAAGAAGGGCCAGGATGAGAATGAGACCACTGAGGGCCACGCCAAGATATTCTAATGTTTTTCCCGGACATTATTCCCAATGCACGTTTCACAGTTACAGAGAGCTTGTTCCACCGCACTGGCCAGATACGGCGACCATTACTCTTTACAGATCTTTCATATTGTTTCTGTTCTGTTAGTATGATCTAAACCATGGGATTCGTTTATTAACAGCGGGAGAAAGCTTGCTGGGGTCACGCACAACCCATCTATACTACCCCACAGCCCTGTTCCTGTTTATTCCTTTGCACCCCCTTATATATCTACGAAGGCTGCTAAGGCCTCGGAAGTCCAGACAAGGAAGCATTTGGCTGTGATTGATCAGCTGCTTTTATCATGTCTCTTAACGGTTGAATCCTTAACGTGAACTTACACACCCAAGGCCTACAAAATCCTGCCATACCCAAAAAGGCCATCATTTGTTTTACCATCTGCGGTTGTGGTGCTCTAGCTTCCACATGTTTTGGTGTACTTGTACGGCTTCCGATATGCGACCCATATATTTTTTCCTGCAAGACTGCAATTTCCCTTTGCTTACCTTGTCTCCAATTTCAATCAAAAGATCATGACATATTACAACACGGTACTTTGATATTCCAGGGCTGGGAGATCTACAACCTGAGTAAATATTGACAGGCTCTCACAGCATCCCTGTGGGAGTCTAGTGTATGTATATTGTTCCCCTTTATACGTAAACGCAAACAGATACTGAGAATCTGTGTCGAGGGGTACACTGAAAAAAGCAGAGCATAGGTCTATTACCGTGTACCATTTAGTCCCTTCCGGTATGTTAGACAGAAGAGTATGTGGGTCAGGCCCCACAAGTGTTTCCATCATGACTACTTGATTCACAGCCCTTAAATCTTGTACCCAACCTCCATTTATCCGAATCTGGTTTTCTTACAGGGAAAATGGTTGTGTTGCACTGGCTTTTGGTGGGGGACTAATACTCCGACCTCTATCAGACCGTATATCGCTGGCTTTATTCTTTCTCTAGCCTGCACTGATAGTGGGTACTGTCTCTGACATGGCAGCCTCACATGTTCCTTAACTTTTATTTTTGCCAAGCTTGCTGACTTAACCATCCCTGGCTTAACCAATGAGTACTGTCTCTAGAAGTGCCTCACCTTCCTGTCTCTCTTTTGTCTCTACCATTGCCATCTGATAACCTTTACCACCTAGCTCTAGCTCTATATACTAACACTAGTTGCCACCGTGCGGTCGACTGCTACCACAGAGATGTGTATGAATTGTCCATCTGTGAATCTATGCATGTATGGATTTTCAGTCAGTTTCCATTCCCTAACCCCCTTTGCCTGTCTTACCATTGATCCTAGGTTTTTCAGTTCAAATTTTCTACAACCATGAGAATGACATGGGGAGCCTTGATTTCCCCCTGATACCAGTTGGTGATTCTGCCTAGGAGTTTTATCATGGCGGCTAGTCCTTGTGGGCTGCTCACTATATCCATTATGTTAATGTCCAACATCTGTCCCTGCTCAACTTCTTCCCACATCTGGGCAAATTCCTGGTCTTCTCCCCCTTCATACTTCAAGGCACAGTGCAGACTAGAGGGGTGTCTGTCTCATGGCAGTCTGGCTGTATGCATTTAAGCCATGGTCTCCATTCCACATATTTTTTCCCATAAGTCGATCATAAAGGGTGCTTTTAACTTGTCGCCGATCGTCACTGTGACTGTTGGTTCTTGTTTCATGTGCAGTGTGGTGACGTACTGCATCAGCTCCCCCTCTGGTTTCTCTAGGCCTCTTCAACTTTGGTTTGGGTTGGGTCTCCTATATGGGCCGTACATAGGGACTCCTGGGGGCACAGGGGACTGCATTGCGGGTGCATTCTGTGATTTTCCTGCATTGGAATCCAGTCTCTTTGTCTTAGTATTTGACCTCTTTTCTCTGCTCTCTCCACCCAGTCCAGTTCCTCCTCAGGTGATTTGGATAGCCACATCCTCAGCATCCTTCAGCTGCAAAGTTTCACCTTTGGGGAAATCCTGCTCGGCCATATCATCCTCTGCATTTTCTTCTTCCTACTGTCTTCCTTCCACAGGTCTTTGGAAGCCATTGAATGTTCCCTTAACTTCCACTTCACCAGGAATCCATTCCTCTTCCCCTTCCTCTCATGCCCACATCATGTATATTCTTGCTGTCTGGGTGTGCGTTCTAGGTTTTGCTTGTGGAAAATACTGTGGGTTATATGGGCGTGGTGGCCCCGGCTCCCATAGTTTCTCACATGGTGGTGCAGTTCCCTTTACCTCATTTTCTTTTCCTTTCTCTTGCCCTACTTTAACTTTGTTATTATTCACTTCCTTTGCCTTTTCTGCTTATTCTTTCTCCAGCTCCTCTTTCTCTTCCCTCTCCTTCAAACCATTCCAGTACTTCTTTCTTTATTTCCTTATATATTATTTTCTTTTTTTCCCCTAGCTTTGTCCATGCCTTCTTCCCTCTTTTTTTTGCTCATCCCACACTACACGTCTTTCCTTAATTTCATACATAGTTGCTCATCAAAAGTCCCCACGACGGGCCATTTCAACACAACCTCTCGTTTTTTGTATTTGTTTTTTCTCTTCCCCATTTTTGCAATAATGTTTAATGTCTTTTCTATTTTCTTTGTGCTTTTCAATAATAATCTCTATTGGATTTACTTCCGCTTTTCCAGCCGTCATCTTACCTTTGTACAAATGTATTTATGCGTGTGTTTTTTGTCATGTTCTCCCAGGCCATATGTCATATCAGTTTATGTTTATTACTTATACAGTAAGTATACTTAATACTTATACTTATTAATTATTACCTATGCAGTTATTTCGTTATCCGTTATTCCTTATACAATTATATTATTATCATTTGTTTATTAATACAGTTATTTTTATTGTCAGTTATTCCTTATGCAATTATTCTCTTATCACTTGTTATTCATACGGTTATCCTATTATTAGTTTACAGTTCAATTCAGTTCAACTCTGCTCTTTCTTCATGAATGGTTTCATTTCCTCTTTCTTACACACACACACAACCACATCTATTTATAAAGTCACACACACACACACACACACACTCGCCTTTTTGCACGTGCACACACACACTATCACTCACAGTACATATATATATATATATATATATATATATATATATATATATATATATATATATGCACACACACATTTATATTCATTTACACTTTGACACCAATATTTACCCTTTTACGACACTTGTTTTGTACATATGAAATTAGCCGAATGCAATATCACACACTCACCGGGTATGCTTCTCTTAGTGGGTCCTTACCCTTGAGCCGCAATACCCAGACCTGGGCCCAGGATTTTATACTCTGCAACTCACTGCTTTCAAGCCTCCCAGCCAGCTCCATCAAATCCCTTCAGATGATTCAGAATGCTGCAGCGCGCCTCGTCTTCAACCAGCCCAAGAGAACCCATGTCACACCCCTCTTCATCTCCCTCCACTGGCTTTCCGTAGCTGCCCGCATCAAGTTCAAGGCCTTGATGCTCACCTACAAGACCTTGTCAGGAACAGCACCCTCCTACCTCAACTCTCTCCTGAAGGCCTATGTTCCCTCTCGCAATCTGCGATCGATTAGCGACCGACGTTTAGTAGTTCCCACTCAGCGTGGCGCAAGGTCCTTTTCCAGAACCTTCACACTAACTGTTCCTCAGTGGTGGAATGCACTTCCAATCTCAATCCGGACTGCAGAATCTCTCACCATCTTCAAAAAACAGCTAAAGACCCACCTCTTCCGTGAACACCTAACCAACTCATAATAATAATAATTTAAAAAAATAAATAAAAAATGCACTTACACCTCTACTCTGTGCATTTTGCTTCCTCTGGAACTCAATTAATGGATCTTGTATGGTAGCACTACTTGTATTGTTCTCTGCTTGATATATCGCTTTGCTTGTATTTTTCTCATTTGTAAGTTGCTTTGGATAAAAGCATCTTCTAAGTGAATAAATGTAAATGTAAATGTATACCCCTCTAAGCAGATCTGGACTCACTCCAGCGGTATCAGGGGTCCCCACCAAGCAGTTGCCACCTAACGTGGCCAGTATCTGGGGTTTGTGAGGCCTCACCACCTGCCTTCTATGCAAACCTGAATCTGCTTATTCACAATAACTTCAATAGTTTCCAACATTACTTCTCCAGTTTTCTCTTACTTTTCATACTCACTTTTGGTTCACTTCAATTTTTAAACACCCAATCATTCATCCAGGTTCTTTTTGGAGGCCAACTCCATCCTCCCTCCCTCTCTGGGGCTTTCCTCTCTGGGCAGCAGAGTAACTAAGGCAGAGCTTTCAATAAACAGGTGTCTGCTGTACCTTTTCCCTATACGGCCTGCCTGCTGCCTATGGAGCGGTGAAGTCCCAGGAAAGGAGATCAGACTATGGGCCTTAACCCACTCCTGGCTGGCTCGCCAATTGTTGTTTCTAATTTTCCAAAAAGTTAAACACAGCTAAGTTATCAAGTACTTACATCAGTTTAAGGATGACAAAATCACAGAGAGCTGTGAATAGGAAAAGCAAGGGTTTATTGCTGCTCACCACACGAGATCCGCACAGAGGGATGTCCCAGAGTGATCTGAAAGTCCCCTGAAACGGATCTCCCTTTTTAGACAGTTGAAACACCCCTGGTTTGCCCAAAATACCATTACATGTGATGTCTGGGTGATGTCCTGTCTGGGTTTTTTTTTTTTGCCTCAGACATCTCGAGACCTGTTGCATTTGCACTTTTAAGTGCTTTGTTTTTTAAGACCACCTTCTGCTATTTATGTCTGAGCTGTTTTTGAGTGAGGACATTTATCACCTGTGTGCTTTTTCTCCTTTATCATGAGTAAGTGTATGCTTTTTCTGCATTGTTATTAGCATATGTACTGTATGATTTAGTAAAATTATCATTAGCCATTGCTTTGTTATTCTGATTACTCTGGGTCTGTGTATGAGTGAGTTCATGCTCTTGGGTGTGTGTGCTGTGTGTTGCATTTCCTCTTTTTGGTCAGGCCCTAGGCCTTGCTATAATTAACTTTTTAAGAGACATTGTCTATAAGGAAGAGAGCGTGACTCTGTTCTTACCTATATTCTTACTAAATTTTTCATTCTCCTTATTTTATTACCCTTGTGTTTTATTTCTATCAAAAATCTTATCCAACACTTTAAACATTCGTTGGAGAGAATCTCCAGGCAGAGAACGCATTTCGGGCACTCATTGCCATTCTTATGTGCTACAGTAAATCCATACTTTATGTATGCAGCCTTGTACTTTCGTTTTATTTGGCCATGAGGTCTTCATTTTTTGTGCAGCTGAGCTTGGGTCAGCTGGGCTGTTGGTCTTGTCGTCAGGGCGTTTTCTTTTTAAAAACTTGTCCATTTCTTTTGAGGTAGCTGGTATCAGTTGCTGGTAGTATATATATATATATATATATATATATATATATATATATATATATATATATATATATATATATATATATATATATATGAAAAAATCATGTATTTATTTCTTTTTCACACCAAATTGTTGAGGCCCCCCGGGCACTCCCTGGTGGCCCCCACTTTGAAAACTACTGCACTAATACACTATACACTAGGGCTGCAACTAATGATTATTTTCATTATCAATTAGTTGGCCGATTATTTTTTCGATTAATCGATTAATTGGATGGGGCGGGGCAAACTATACACTTATAATATACACTTACTCTTCGGTCAACATTGTTGAAGAACTCTAGTCTTAGTCTTTCTATCACAGACAAAGAGGACTCACCAGTCACTACTAAAGTTTACATATCTCCACCTAAGTGGTTTGGTTTATTGCAGAATAGTTTCAAGCAGGATAACAATTGTCAATACAGTGATTAACAATAACAATGGCATAATTCAATGGTATTCATTCAGTTGACAGGTATGCTAGAGCTTGGCTTAGGTCATGCTCATGTGGGTCAGGTGGTCAAGTGGTTTGTCAGGAAGTGGTTTAACACTCAGACACTACACACTTTATATATACTTTTTTATTTCAGGATCATGTGATAGGTGTCAGTGATCATCCTGATGACTCTCCATTCTTCTTGCCTTTTCTTCTGATCTCTAATTTCTTGCTCTTCTCTTGTCCTTGTGGGATCTTTTTGCAGTGTAAGATGTCACATTGTCCTCTGAGGGAGGCTTTAGTAATATTTGGAAAGACGTCACCAAGAGTTACAGTTTGGTTTCTGGGTGTAATTTGTTTAATTGATGAGATAGGAGATGCAACACCACGGGAGGTTGAGACCTCCATATCAAAGACTGTCTGCAACAACACGCACACACCCAAACACATACACCCACACACATACACCCACACTCACACATGCAAACACACACACACACGCGCACACACACACACACACACACACACACACACACACACATGCGCACACACACACACACACACACACACACACACACATGCACACACACAGACATGTACACACACAGACACATACACACACGCGCGCAAAGAAGACGGACTGAAGGACAGTCTTTGGTACGTGGAGGACAGGAGAAACGTCAAAATGCGTTTTTTACAGAATTTATATCTGTTTTCCCTTATTATTGCCGGTTCACTCCTCGGGTATGTTATTATTATTATTATTATTATTATTATTATTGTTGTTGTTGTTGTTGTTGTGACACTGAGCGCTGGTATTTCAACTTCAGGCAGTTACTTTTTAAAGGTTTATTCCAGAGAACTTCAACAGCGTGCCCTGCCTATTAAATAAATATAATATAGTGCCATGTTTGTAACACACCTGTAGGGACTGTTTTCATGGATTTGCATTCAGTTTGTAGAATACAAGCCACAGTTCTCTCAGTTTATTTTTGTGATGTGTGTGACGCGATTTCCGTTTGATCCATTTTTATAAGTTTCTGATATCGTTGATGTTTACCACAAAAAATCTGCAGTTCTGTCACGAGTGGCTTCATTCTGATGATAAAACTGTTAGAACGTCATACAATAAAATGTTATTACATGCGGAAAATAATATGTTGTATTTTGAGGGCAGCGGTCTTCTTCTTACCTTCCCTCTGGCTGAGCGAGATCTGATGTTCGGCGAGGTTGTTTTTCTGTTTTTCATACCTCCATTGTATTTTTGATGCTAAATACTCAGGTCTGCTTAGTTACCGCTCATGTTAAATTTAATCCTGTCACAACTTTCAGTGTCCTCCACTAATATTGGCACCCTTGGTAAATATGAGCTGTGGAAAAATTGTCTTCATTGTTTAACATTTTGATCTTTTGTTAAAAAAAAGACAAAATCACAAGGTGGCCTAGCTGCACCAAACTTTCAATATTACTTTGTTATAAACTCTATAAACTAATATCAAATACTGATGTAACTATAACACTACCAATAATCAGAGGCGAAAATGATTTGTCTGTCTCCTCCAACTCTGAACTCTGGAAAGAAATCTGTAGCAGTACTTTCTCTATGACTAGCAACCGAAATGTACAACTCATACAGTATAAGATTATTCATAGGACCCACATCACCCAAAAAAAAAGTTTAAAATGGGTTTAAGCGACACAGACACCTGTTCACAATGCTCTTTGGGCAGCACGGACGATTATTTCCACGCCACATGGACCAGTTTACTCCTCTTGGATAGTAGTGACTGATAAACCTTCCACTATCATGGGCTGTAGAATCCCTCCATCGCCATCACTTTGTTTACTCGGTAATGCCGTAGAAGTCGATAATCTTCCAACCAAATCTAAAAACCCACTCCTCATCTCTCTCCAAATATCGCCAAGAAAATAATTCGGTTAATCTGGAAATCAAAAATATCTATACATATCAATCATTGGGGCAACCTTCTTACAGAATACATCACGTTAGAAAAAAATAACATTCACCCACAAGAAAAATATATTTACATATAATGACATCTGGAACCCATTTTTAATTCATTTTAATCTAAATCAAACACCTGGAACCAGACCCACGCACTCTCCCAATCATATCTCCACAAACTTATAAGAAAGAAGGGGAAAGGATAAAAATATTTGAAAATGTTGATACATTTGTGTTTTTATCCGTATATATATATATGCATGTCTATATTATATATTGTTCATATTATTATTAGTTATAGCACTATTGTCATCATTACCATCTCTGTTATTATCATCATGATCATTAAGACTATTTCATTACCCTCAATATTATTATCGGTCACGTAAGGAGGTCGAGAACGGGTGCACATGCAGATAAGAGTTTTACTGAAGGAGATATAGGCAGACAAATCCAAATCATAAAACAATAACGTGGTCAAAAACGTGGCAAAGACCAAGACAGTAGTCAAATAACGAGGAAGAGAACCAGATCAAAACCATGAAACATAAAGCTAGGAATAAAGGCTTGGGACACCACCGTAACTATAGCAACTGAGCATAATAACTCACAAAGCCATTGTGTTGAAACAGTCTCTATATACTGTGGAGTGAGTGTGTGTGAACTCCGGAGAAGGTGAACGTGTGCGTGTGTAGGAAGTGTAGTCCTCCTCGGCCATGTTTGTCATTCGTGGTGCATCCTGGGAAACGGAGTCACTGGTTTGCTGCGATCTGACATTATCACTGTTGCCAGCATTGTCATCACTGTCATTATTATCGCCACAATTATGGAAATACCTTTAGATATAGTTATATTTTTAAATATGGGTTTTCTGATTACTATGACTGTATTATCATATCATAATTATATTTATAACCTATTAATACATACTAATAGATGTGATTAATATTAGACTCTGGAAACATATATCTATAAAACTTTAAACTTTGCGTGTTATATACTGTAGGTTTGGTACTGGTAAAATAAATCAATAAATCTCATGGCTCTTATTATCTTATCTCATTCAATTGTTCGTTTTGACATTTTTGTGATAGATAACAGATAACAACGAGAAACCTTTTTATTTAAAGAAATATTTTCTTCTTGTGCTTTCACAATGTTCTCCCTCCAACTCTAGTAATCTGCTTTAAAGAGGGCAGGTGGAGCGGAGCAGGGGCAGGGCCAAGGTTATTTTAGTTACAAAAAATATTGTAAAAAATCCTGTCATGTAATGAGGTGAAGGACGGATTCAAGCGCAGTTAAGAGCTTTTATTTAAGAGAATATAATCCAAAGGGGAAGGCAAAATCAACAGCGAAGACAGACAAAGGTCAGGCGATCAAACAGACTAGAGAAGGTAAGACAAGATAATCAGAAGCAAGGGCAAAACAGAATCAGAACCGTTTAGTATTTTTTATCTGATTTATCATTACAAACTAACGATCGATTTTGAACACCAAACACCAATCGCTCCACTGCTACTGCTATCGCATGGTAATACACGTTACTCTGCCCTCTAGTGGTCTTTTACGATTCAGCAACATTGACGGATCCACTCCATTCAGTTCCAAAAAGATTCAGTTTCACTTTCAACTTTTAACCAGGAGTCTGCTGAGATCTGTTTGCAGTTAAATAAATATTGTCACTCCCTCTACTTTACATGAAGTCTCTTATGAAAGACGTCTTTGTAAAGCAACACTCCTGTAACTTCATTCACAATGTAACAGACCTCCATATTTGGATTTTAGTGTATCTGATTGTATAGAATCATATTATTTGTCGAGATCAGTCTCTAGCGTCACATATTTATCACGGTCTCATAAACTTGGTGTGTGTGTGTGTGTGTGTGTGTTTTCTTCATCAGACTCATTTATTTCAGCTACACATCCTCCTGGTTCAGGTGAGAAATACACACTCACTCATTCCCACCCACACAGGTGAGTGTGAGCAGCCGTGTGTATGCGTGTGTGTGTGTGTGTGTGTGTGTTTAATTTCTTGAAATCAGCCATTTCCAGGTCCGTACTCCTTAATCGTACTCTAAATGAATTATAATGCTTCTACCTTTTGAAACATGGCAACTGCAGTAAACTTCAACAAACACATTAAGAGCACCTCCATGACCTTAATCTACTTTAAACCCATCTGTGTTTCGACTATGCTGAACTGCCCCTACGTGTGAACGAGTGTACGGAAGTATATACGTTCTGCCCTGTGACCTTGACCTGGATGAGGCTCAAGGTGTACGAATGTATTTATAATCAGTGTGTGATGACCCACGTGTGATGTTGTGTGTTTGCAGAGGTGTGTGGGAGTGCAGACTGACTGTGTGAGTACCCAAACTCTTATAAACACGTTTAGCTTTATCGTTATACGTCTATACGGTGCAGCCGCTCAGGTTTATATTCACCGGGGTTATTAGTTTTCCAATTTAACCGGTTTGTTACAGGTTTTTCACACATGAATGGGTAACAACTGTTGGTCTATTCATCTTTCAGGGAAGAAAAAAAACATGGTAATACAGACCTAATCTTTCCTACAGGGTGAGAACACACAAACACACACCCACACACACACACATTCCTCTCTCTGTCGAGCTGAACATGTGCGTCTCCTCTTCTTTGACATGCTGGTTACTGTGATGCTGTGGTTGATATGGCTTCTCTGGAATTACCTCGCTGATCTACTTCCTCCACCTTTGACTGAGAGCGATGTGTTTTTACGATTAAGACTGACGCTGGAGTTAATCCCACTTGCTGACGATCTCAAGATTTTCCTCAGAGAGATTTTCCTTCACCACGGTCACCTCAGGCTCGCTCATTAAGACTCGAAACTGTATCCAGATTTCAGTAAAGCTGCTTTATTGTTAAACGTGTTATAGAAATAACAATCGATTCGTTAAATAAGGAATAAAACACGAGTTACCACCCTGAAGTGGATCATTTTACAATAAACCTCGTGTTTTATTCCTCTTATTCGACAATTAAACATTGCTGTGGTATAAAGGAATAATACTAATAATAATTGTTATTATTATTTTATTTACTTCACTACTTTCCTACTAGGATTGCATGCGCTCAGCCCAGTGTGAGTAATAGGTGAGTAAACGTGTGCGCATAACAACAGAACAGACCTCAGCTTTTTTCCTTTAATGTGTCACCTGTCCGTAC
Organism: Ictalurus furcatus; assembly: GCF_023375685.1. NCBI lineage: Eukaryota > Metazoa > Chordata > Actinopteri > Siluriformes > Ictaluridae > Ictalurus > Ictalurus furcatus. The sequence continues at coordinate 1,366,528 of NC_071282.1, forward strand.
CTACCAATATACTGTAAATTAAGTGAAAGCTGAAGTGTGTGTGTGTGTGTGTGTGTGTGTGTGTGTGTGTGTGTGTGTGTTGTCAGTCGGCCAGATGTCTCCACAACGACCCTGTGGTTAGCTCCAATTGTGTGGGAGGGTACATATGATTTGACGGTGATTGACAACATCTACAAACAACAGAACATCACCGTGGCAGTCACCGTCTTCGCTCTGGGGAAGTAGGTCTTGACACTTGACACGCATAAAGCATTGTGGGTAATGGTATGTGATAAAATGCTCAAAAATTTAAACACGTTTGCCAGCGAGGCTCTAACGGTGATGACACTAAACGGGTACCTAAGTGGTGCGACAGAAAACTGTTTGCAAATATGCCACAGCTATCCATGTCCTGGTGCCAAGGGAGCAAAATTGGCCATGCTCTCAGGGTGGGAGGGGCATCATGTCTCTACCCTGTCAATCAAAGCAGCCCTAATGAATCATGTCTCCATCATGTCTGTCAGTATGCAGAAGAGGGCAAATAGCACTTTAGTTCCATCAAAAACCTCGGTAATGAATCCCTTCTATGACTAACTGAATATGTTCCTGCAGGTACGTACGCTTCCTGAAGGACTTCCTAGAATCTGCAGAGCAGCACTTCATGGTGGGCTACCGAGTGCATTATTACCTGTTTACCGATCGTCCGGACGAGGTTCCCGCGGTAACGTTGGGGGAAGGACGTCAGTTGACCGTGATAAAAACAGAAACCTCGAACCGCTGGCAGGAAATCTCACTGCGCAGGATGGAGAGAATCGAGAAGCTCATCGAGAAGGAACTCACCGACAAGGCAGACTACATATTCGGGGGTATACTGGGGGGGCGGAGTCTCTGGGCGACCTTGTCGGCGTGCTGCATGCCTGGTTTTTCGGAACATCTCGGAAACAGTTCACGTACGAGCGGCGTCCTGAATCTCAGGCCTTCATACCTTTAGAAGAAGGAGACTACTACTACGGAGGTGCCGTGATCGGAGGACGCCTCGACAAAGTGCACAAGCTGGTGAAGACGTGCCGCATGCAGCTGGATGTGGACCGAGCCAATCACATTGAAGCGGTATGGCAGGAGGAGTCTCACCTGAACAAGTACTTCCTGTACAATAAGCCCAGCAAGGTGCTCTCACCTGAATACCTGTGGGACGACACAAAAGGGAAACCCAGCTACATGAAAGTGGTGCGTTTCTCTCAGGTGTTCAAGAAGTACGCCGAGGTCCGACCCAACCCTTAAAGCACACTGTACTGTAATGGGTTTCTCAGGAAAGATAAATGAACTAACACCATTAACTCTATCACCATCATCTCACAGGTTTCAACCACAGACTACACCAAGGTCTTCCATCAGGAAATGTTTGGTTACCCTACATTATAATACATGTTGATGATTATATTAATAAATTGTGTTTTCCTGGATTTTTAGGTCCTAATTATGTTTGTAAGTTACACAAATGCAATAAAGACAATTCTTAAAGGAGATCTAACTCCATGTCTTCAAACTTCAGTACAGGAACCATGGTGCAATAGTTCATCCATCCATCTTCTACCACTTACTCCTTTTCAGGGTCGTGGAGAACCTGGAGCCTATCCCAGGGAGCATCGTGCACAAGGCAGGGTACACGCTGGACAGGGCGCCAATCCATCGCAGGGCACAATCACATACATACTCACACACTACGGACACTGCAGACATGCCAATCAGCCTACCACACATGTTTTTGGACTGGGGGAGGAAACCGGAGTACCCGGAGGAAACCCCCGCAGCACGGGGAGAACGTGCAAACTCCGCACACACGTGGCCCGGCGGGAATCGGGAAACCCCGGACCCTGGAGGTGTGAGGCGAACGTGCTAACCACTAAGCCACCATGCGCCCTGGTGCAGTAGTTGCTCTTCTTAAATATACATTCTCTTTTATCGACCTCATTTGAATATGACTGTTCTTGTTGAACAATGGACATCACTCTTTACAGACCTGAAATACTCAGCACACGTTGTTGACGTCCACTGACCGTTTCACAAAAAGAAAATGGTGTCGTTAAGATTATCCAAAAAAACAATATTGCCAAAGACCTTCCTGTTTTTATGTGACATGTTCAGGCTTTGTAGCATGAGATCAGAATCCCTTACTATTGAAAAACCTCTGCAAGAGTGTCGACATTACATCATCAATAAGCGATTAATTCTGATCGAGGTCGTGTGGATCCAAAGCCTATCCCGGGAACACTGGATACGGGGCAGGAATACACCCTGGATGGGACACCAGTCCATCACAGGGCACCACGCACTCACATATTTACAACTAGGGGCATTTTAGTGTAGATAATCCACTTACTGACATGTATTTGGCAAACCAGAGAAAAGCTAAATATACACGATGACAAAGTAAAAACAGTTTGCCATGTTATACAGGGATGGGAGGGGGGACATTTATTTTCCAGCACACGGAGAGTGAGTTCACATGTTGTTGTAAGGTTCTCACAGAAAAGCAAATAAATCTCAAATAAAAGGTTACTGTTGTTTTATTGGAAATGATGATTGTGTGCTGTGAAAGTGAAAGCACCTTTTACTACTGGTAATAATTAATCTATTATATAGCCAAAATAAATAAAGAATTAAAACAAACTTTAAAATGTTGTGTTTTGGGTATAGTTCTTCAGTTCGTCTGTCGGCGATAGTATTCCTGTTACACCACCACGATCTGTGAACGATTACAAATATTAAAAATGTATTAATGAAGGACTTTTTTGTGTGAGACTCGAGTCTTCAGGACAGACGAGTTTACACGGTCCTGTATCTCAGTAACATAACAACTGCGTTTGTTCTGTTTTTTTGACTCGAAGAGAAACGCCTGTTTCACGCATGATTTGCTTGCAGGACTTATGCTGGTAGGATTACAGTTTCCCTCCACTGTAAATTAAAGGCCAGAACCTGTTCCAGCATCATGATGTCCCTGGGCACATAGCGAGCTCCATGAAGACTTGGCACGCTACGGTTGGAAGAAGGCGGAAGAACTCTAAACCCAGGGCTCAAATCGAGAGTAGACATTCAGAGCTATTGATTCTTTAAACAATGAATTGAACAGGACACACCTGGGCCGCACAAAACACCTGTCAGCCACTTGTTTCAATATTTTTCCCCACTTGACAAAATGGGTGAGGTTCAAACCAAAAGGTCTCGTGTTCTAAGTTGCTCACAGATTTAAATATGAGGAAACGAAAACTGAAAGTCTGATCTACCGTCTCATATTCGTCTTTTGATCTCAAACACAAATGTCTTCACTGTATAGAGAAAGCAATAAAATTGGCCTCGTTGTTCCAATACATTGAATTGAATGCCTTTTATTGTCACTGAATGTACAATGAAATTAAGAGCCACTCCTTTTTTGTTCCGTGCCAACATGTTCATTAAATAAACAATAACATTTGGAGGGGACTGTTTGTGGTTGTTGCAAAAAAGTGGGTGGGACAGAGAGAGACCACACATGAAGGGAGGAAGAAATAAGAAAAAATGTTCTAGTCAATCAATACAGAATAAAGTCTTTCATTTGTTTATGTTCTAATGAACGTAAAACTAAAAGACAGACAAAGACAGCTAAAAGACAGAACGGAGGAGGTGAAAGGAGTGCCGTGATGGTGAGAGCACAAAGAGAGAGAGAGAGAGAGAGAGAGAGAGAGATGGAGATAAACAAAGAATCTTGACGAGGCACCAGGTGAGAGGGCTAATCAAGTCAGAATACTAGGACCTGTAGGAGGAAGGTTACTCATAACTGGCCATTGTAAATATTCTGAGAAGTTTCCCTTTAGTGCATGTGACAGTCACAGCTGTCTGCCAGTTGAAGACGAACTTCACTTGTGGTGTACATTTACATGCTGCAGTATCAGGTAGTATTGCATTTAGCGATGTAATATGTGAAACAATACACACACACACACACACACACACACACACACGTACCACACACCACACACACACACACACTCGTCTTACTGAAAACATCACCACATCAATGATGACATTTTTCTAATCTGTTAACGTAGAGTGTCTTCTGTACAAGTCCCTGTGAATAAACTGCTACTGCAGAATGAATATAAAGCTGTGGTTTGCAGCTGCGCTCGTGTCAGAGATGCTGTTCTAGAAAATTAATCAACACCTTCTGACCAATCACAATCACAGAGCTGAATTAATAAACGCGCTGTGGTAGAATACAGTATGTAATAAGATAGGAGTCGTTAAGTAAGTGAGTAAGTGTGTCAGTTCTTCTTTAAGAGTAAAATCTGTCAACCTGCATCAGCAAAGTGGCCACGCCCTTGTGTTACACGCACACACGCGCACACACACACTACTAAAGATGGACTGAATCAAAGTCTCTAGCTGTCTTTGGTTCGTGGAGGATAAGAGAAACGTCACAATGCGGTCTGGACAGAATTTATATCTGTTTTTCCTTATTATCACCGTATTAACACTCCTCGGGTAGGTCATTATTGCTATTATTATTATTATTATTATTATTGTTGTTGTTGTTGTTGTTGTTGTTGTTGAGTGCTGGGATTTCAACTTTAGGCAGTTACTTTTTAACAGCTTTATTCTACGATTTACACTACAACAGCGTGCCCTGACTAGTAAATAAATATAACATAGTGCCATGTGTACTGTTCAAAGATCTGGAAAAAAAGTCGTATTCATCATGTAAACTTTCAGTGTCAATAAAGCCCGTCTGAACTGAGAAAACATTTTTTGGATCGAGAGAGATGCAAAGAATCCGAATAGAAAGAAATGACATTTTATCAACGTGACGTTTCCTGACCTTTAAGATATTTAAAACCCAGACTGTAAAGTATGTAGCAGCACATCCTACCAAACGAATGTTCTCCCTTCTTTACTCAATAGTGTCCTGTTGGTCTTCACTCTCCAGGTAGACATAGACGTATTAGAACTCAATTTGCATTTCCCGAGAGAATGTTTGCAAACGTTACCTCCGTGGAGACCTTGACGGTTGAAACGGCTCTCTAAACGTGTTTTGATTTTGCCCGGGTTTGTTGGGGGAAACGAAGCCGAACTGCAGGATGGGCAGCGGAGGTCCTCGCAGCATGTGGTGCGTTTCTTCAGTTCGGACAAGGACCTCGTTTCTTAGATTGTTATGTGCTTCTTGAAAAAGAGAGAGAGCCCAGTTGGTCAAATGAAACATTTTAAGTTCATTTCACAAACATAAGTTGACATAAATTAGGCTTAAGCCTAGTACTTGACCAACAGAGTCCTTGTCCTTGAAATCACTTCATATAGACTATACGGTACATGACAGGATCGAACACGTGGTATTTTAATAGCCAATGATCATGCAGGCCTTTGTTATTTCTGACTATTAAAAATGTCAAACGTTTCATTCAACGTTACAAAAACAATGTCGAAACGAAGAGACGTGCTGATAACATGTACTGTGGGGTAAACAGGCATTCAGCACGGTTTAAATATTATGATGATTATAACTTAATTAAAATGCTAAAACAAAGAGCATTAAACAAGAGAGCAGACGGGTCAAGATCAGTGGCTTCTAAGGACTATCATGTGTAGCTCAACAGAAAGAGAGAGAGAGAGAGAGAGAGAGCGATTGTTAAGTATGCTTATTGTCCCGTAATGGTTAAGGACGATGTACTTAGCGTGAGTGCAAGCAGATGGACATCAGATACATATAAAGTGTTGATAACACAAGACAATGCAAATACAATCAAAGCAAACACAGCAACAATGCCGAAAACAGTGCAACAAACACAAACTATACAAATTACACATTCAGCGCCAGACAATTACAATGTAGGAACAGAAGGTGCAAATATTACACAGGTGCAGTTTAACGTACAAATATTTATTTAGAAACGTGTGCTCCGTAGTGCACAGATACATACAGTGCTGTGGAAAAGTATTTGCTCAATCCTGATTTCTACTGTTTTTGTGTAGATCTCGTACTAAATTGTTTCAGAAATGAACACAAAATCTAATATAAAACAAAGACGACCTGAGTAAACACACACAATGCAGTTTTTAAAAGATAATGTTATTTATTGAAGCGAAAAAGTTATCCAATACTAACTGGGCCTGTGTGAAAATGTATTTGCCCACGTTGGTTATTAATTCCCCAAATGGGGTTGATAATGGGGTTCAGCTGGACTAGACACGACGAGACATGATTACTGCAAACCCTGTTCAACCACATCAAAGCTTAAATAGAACTTTTACAACAGCAGGAAGCTGGTTAAAAGTTCTTACCCAGTAACACACATGTTGAAATATGAAAGACGTCTTTGTAAAGCAACATTTCTGTAACTTCATTCACAATGTAACAGACCTCCATATTTGGATTTTAGAGTATCTGATTGTATAGAATTGTACGATTTGCGACATTATTTGTCGATATTCTTTTTAAAAATCAGTCTGTAGTGTCACATATTTATCACGATCTCATAAACTTGGTGTGTGTGAGTGTGAGTGTGTGAGTGTGTGATTGTGTGTGTGAATGTGTGAATGAGAAACAGTGTAAAGTGCTTTGATTAAAAGGTATATAAGTGCAGACCATTTACAGTCAAGCATGGTGGAGGCAGTGTGATGGTGTGGGGATGCTTTGCTGCTTCTGGGCCTGGGCAACTTGCAATAATTGCTCTCTACTTAAAGGAGAACATTCGGTCTTCAGTCCGTACGTTGAAACTCAAGCGCATCTGGATTATGCATCAACTTGGAACACTTGGATCTCAGGGAATCACACAGGACTTATCTGGGCTGGACTCGTACAGTTTACTCATGGACAGCAGGCTACACCCGATTATCTTTTCTGAAGAACAGATGAGCAGGTGCTACAGTTCTCCTTTGGCCTGAGCAGAAGCAGCACCAAAGCAGACAATTATATACTGTAGGATGTTAAGATGGAATCAATGATAGCAGAAGAAATCTGCTGCCTTTCCTGAGCTCTTTTTGTGACACAGGTGATGTGTCTGTTTAACCTGAGATCGCTTGACTGGATAATGCCAGGGTATTTGAATGGCTCAACCACATGCGTGCTCCTGGTCACAATCTATTTAGACAGGTCCTTAGAGGTGCAGTCATGTGTATATCAGGAAAAGAGTAGGTAGGAAAGGACACACCCTGGAGGTGTGCCAGTGCTGAGGCTTATGGCTCCCATCAATCACCTCTACAGTGATTGTATTAAAGGCTAAAGATAAAGTCAACAAGCAAGATCCTCACATAAGTTTGCTCAATTCAGTCCTAAGCTTCTTTGGAATGATCAAGTTTTCGGTTGAACTTTTAACCAGGAGTCTGCTGAGATTTGTTTGCAGTTAAATAAATATTGTCAATCCCTCTACTTTACATGAAGTCCCTTATGAAAAACAACATTTCTGTAACTTCACTCAGAATGTAACAGACCTCCATATTTGGATTTTAGTGTATCTGATTCTATAGAATCGTATTATTTGCGACATTATTTGTCAATATTCTTTTTAAAAATCAGTCTGTAGTGTCACATATTTATCATGGGATCATAAACTTGGTGTGTGTGTATGTTTTATTCATCAGGATCAGTTACGTCAGCTACACATCCTCCTGGTTCAGGTAAGAAATACACACTCACTCACACCCACCCACACAGGTGAGCGTGAGCAGCCGTATGTGTGTGTGTGTGTGTGTGTGTGTGTGTGTGTGTGTGTGTGTGTTTCATTTCTAGGAAATCAGCCATTTCCAGGTCCGTACTCCTTAATTGTACTCTAAATGAATTATAATGCTTCTACCTTTTGAAACATGGCAACTGCAGTAAACTTTCACAAACACATTAAGAGCACCTCCATGACCTTAACCTACTTTAAACCCATCTGTGTTTCGGCAATGCTGAACTGCCCCTACGTGTGAACGAGTGTACGGACGTATATGCGTTCTGCCCTGTGACCTTGACCTGGATGAGGCTCAAGGTGTACGAATGTATTTATAATCAGTGTGTGATGACCCACGTGTGATGTTGTGTGTTTGCAGAGATGTGTGGGAGTGCAGACTGACTGTGTGAGTACCCAAACTCTTATAAACACGTTTACCTTTATCGTTATACGTCTATACGGTGCAGCCGCTCAGGTTTATATTCACCGGGGTTATTAGTTTTCCAATTTAACCGGTTTGTTACAGGTTTTTCACACATGAATGGGTAACAACTGTTGGTCTATTCATCTTTCAGGGAAGAAAAAAAACATGGTAATACAGACCTAATCTTTCCTACAGGGTGAGAACACACACACACACACACACACACACACACACACACACACACACACACACACACACACACACACACACAGACTCCTCTCTCTCTGTCGAGCTGAACATGTGCGTCTCCTCTTCTTTGACGTGCTGGTTGCTGTGATGCTGTGGTTGATATGGCTTATCTGGAATCACATTTACATTTATTCATTTAGCAGTGTTTTTTATTCAAAGCGACATACAAATGAGAAAATATGAGGAAATTACCTCGCTGATCTACTTCCTCCACCTTTGACTGAGAGTGATGTGTTTTTACGATTAAGACTGACGCTGGAGTTAATCCCACTTGCTGATGATCTCAAGACTTTCCTGATTTTCCTCAGAGAGATTTTCCTTCACCACGGTCGCCTCAGGCTCGCTCATTAAGACTCGAAACTGCATCCAGATTTCAGTAAAGCTGCTTTATTGTTAAACGTGTTATAGAAATAACAATCGATTCGTTAAATAAGGAATAAAACACGAGTTACCACCCTGAAGTGGATCATTTTACAATAAACCTCGTGTTTTATTCCTCTTATTCGACAATTAAACATTGCTGTGGAATAAAGGAATAATAATAATAATAATAATAATAATAATAATAATAATAATATATACTTCACTACTTTCCTACTAGGATTGCATGCGCTCAGCCCAGTGTGAGTAATAGGTGAGTAAACGTGTGCGCATAACAACAGAACAGACCTCAGCTTTTTTCCTTTAATGTGTCACCTGTCCGTACCTACCAATATACTGTAAATTAAGTGAAAGCTAAAGTGTGTGTGTATGTGTGTGTGTGTGTGTGTGTGTGTGTGTGTTGTCAGTCGGCCAGATGTCTCCACAACGACCCCGTGGTTAGCTCCAATTGTGTGGGAGGGTACATATGATTTGACGGTGATTGACAACATCTACAAACAACAGAACATCACCGTGGCAGTCACCGTCTTCGCTCTGGGGAAGTAGGTCTTGACACTTGACACACACAAAGCATTGTGGGTAATGGTATGTGATAAAATGTTAAAAAATTTAAACACGTTTGCCAGCGAGGCTCTAACGGTGATGACACTAAACGGGTACCTAAGTGGTGCGACAGAAAACTGTTTGCCCTGTCGTCGGAAAATCACAAATTTGATCCCCGACTATGCCACAGCTATCCATGTCCTGGTGCCAAGGGAGCAAAATTGGCCATGCTCTCTGGGTGGGAGGGGCATCATGTCTCTACCCTGTCAATCAAAGCAGCCCTAATCAATCATGTCTCCATCATGTCTGTCAGTATGCAGAAGAGGGCAAATAGCACTTTAGTTCCATCAAAAACCTCGGTAATGAATCCCTTCTATGACTAACTGAATATGTTCCTGCAGGTACGTACGCTTCCTGAAGGACTTCCTAGAATCTGCAGAGCAGCACTTCATGGTGGGCTACCGAGTGCATTATTACCTGTTTACCGATCGTCCGGACGAGGTTCCCGCGGTAACGTTGGGGGAAGGACGTCAGTTGACCGTGATAAAAACAGAAACCTCGAACCGCTGGCAGGAAATCTCACTGCGCAGGATGGAGAGAATCGAGAAGCTCATCGAGAAGGAACTCACCGACAAGGCAGACTACATATTCAGTCTCGACGTCGACTCCAAATTCTACGCTCACTGGGGGGCGGAGTCTCTGGGCGACCTTGTCGGCGTGCTGCATGCCTGGTTTTTTGGAAAATCTCGGGAACAGTTCACGTACGAGCGGCGTCCTGAATCTCAGGCCTTCATACCTTTAGAAGAAGGAGACTACTACTACGGAGGTGCCGTGATCGGAGGACGCCTCGACAAAGTGCACCAGCTGGTGAAGACGTGCCGCATGCAGCTGGATGTGGACCGAGCCAATCACATTGAAGCGGTATGGCAGGAGGAGTCTCACCTGAACAAGTACTTCCTGTACAATAAGCCCAGCAAGGCGCTCTCACCTGAATACCTGTGGGACGACACAAAAGGGAAACCCAGCTACATGAAAGTGGTGCGTTTCTCTCAGGTGGTCAAGAAGTACGCCGACATCCGACCCAACCCTTAAAGCACACTGTACTGTAATGGGTTTCTCAGGAAAGATAAATGAACTAACACCATTAACTCTATCACCATCATCTCACAGGTTTCAACCACAGACTACACCAAGGTCTTCCATCAGGAAATGTTTGGTTACCCTACATTATAAGACATGTTGATGATAATATTAATAAATTGTGTTTTCCTGGATTTTTAGGTCCTAATTATGTTTGTAAGTTACACAAATGCAATAAAGACAATTCTTAAAGGAAATCTAACTCCATGTCTTCAAACTTCAGGACAGGAACCATGGTGCAGTAGTTGCTCTTCTTAAATATACATTCTCTTTTATCTACCTCATTTAAATATGATTGTTCTTGTGGAACAATGTACATCACTCTTTACAGACCTGAAATACTCAGCACACGTTGTTGACGTCCACTGACCGTTTCACAAAAAGAAAATGGTGTCGTTAAGATTATCCAAAAAAACAATATTGCCAAAGACCTTCCTGTTTTTAAGTGACATGTTCAGGCTTTGTAGCATGAGATCAGAATCCCTTACTATTGAAAAACCTCTGCAAGAGTGTCGACATTACATCATCAATAAGCGATTAATTCTGATCGAGGTCGTGTGGATCCAAAGCCTATCCCGGGAACACTGGATACGGGGCAGGAATACACCCTGGATGGGACACCAGTCCATCACAGGGCACCACGCACTCATATTTACAACTAGGGGCATTTTAGTGTAGATAATCCACTTACTGACATGTATTTGGCAAACCAGAGAAAAGCTAAATATACACGATGACAGAGTAAAAACAGTTTGCCATGTTATACAGGGATGGGAGGGGGGACATTTATTTTCCAGCACACGAAGAGTGACTTCACATGTTGTTGTAAGGTTCTAACAGAAAAGCAAATTAATCTCAAATAAACGGTTACTGTTGTTTTATTGGAAATGATGATTGTGTGCTGTGAAAGTGAAAGCACCTTTTACTACTAGTAATAATTAATCTATTATATAGCCAAAATAAATAAAGAATTAAAACAAACTTTAAAATGTTGTGTTTTGGGTATAGTTCTTCGGTTCGTCTGTCGGCGATAGTATTCCTGTTACACCACCACGATCTGTGAACGATTACAAATATTAAAAATGTATTAATGAAGGACTTTTGAACTGTTTATGGTTACAGATCTTGTGTGAGACTCGAGTCTTCAGGACAGACGAGTTTACACGGTCCTGTATCTCCGGTCCTATATTAGTAACATAACAACTGAGTTTGTTCTGTTTTTGAGGACTTGAAGAGAAACGCCTGTTTCACGCATGATTTGCTTGCAGGACTTATCCTGGTAGGATTACAGTTTCCCTCCACTGTAAATAAAAGGCCAGAACCTGTTCCAGCATCACGATGCCCCGTGCACATAGTGACCTCCCCAAAGACGTGTCGCGCTATGGTTGGAACAGGGCTCAAATTGAGAGTAGACATTCAGAGCTATTGATTCTTTAAACAATGAATTGAACAGGACACACCTGGGCAGCACGAAACACCTGTCAGTCACTTGTTTCAATATTTTTCCCCACTTGACAAAATGAGTGAGGTTCAAACCAAAAGGTCTCGTGTTCTAAGTTGCTCACAGATTTAAATATGAGGAAACGAAAGCTGAAAGTCTGATCTACTGTGTCATACTCGTCTTTTGATCTCAACCCCAAATGTCTTTGCTGAATAAATAAATAAATAAATAGACAATATTTCAGATTTTTTTTACTTACTAATATAAATGTGGAATGTAGAACATTATAAAGGAATTTTCATCAATAATAGTTTAAATTTAAACCAGGAAGTTTTATAACTAACCCTGTAGATGATATTATAGCAATATCAGATCAACGATTAGAACGTTTTTCTCCCCTTACAGAGACTGAACTAGCTTCATTAATCTCTTCAGCAAAATCATCAACTTGCATATTAGATCCTGTACCTACATGTTTCTTTAAACAGATTTGTCCTGGAGTAATTGTACCTCTTCTAAATATAATCAATTCTTCCCTTAGCACTGGCTATGTACCTAAATCACTTAAATTAGCAGTTATTAAACCCCTGATTAAAAAACCTGACCTCGACCCCTCTCAATTGTCCAGCTATAGACCGATATCAAATCTCCCCTTCACCTCCAAGATATTAGAAAAGGTTGTACACAGCAGTTATGCTCGTACCTACATAGGAGCAACATTCATGAAATGTACCAGTCAGGATTTAGACCTCATCATAGCACAGAGACAGCGTTAGTTAAAGTAGTAAATGACCGTCTACTGACCTCTGATCAGGGTTGTGTCTCGCTGCTTGTGCTACTTGACCTTAGTGCAGCTTTTGATGCTATAGATCATACTATTCTCCTTGATAGATTAGAAAATGTTGTTGGCATTAAGGGAACAGTCCTCTCCTGCCTCAGGTCTTATTTGACTGATTGTTATCAGTTCGCAGATGTAAATGGAGACTTCTCCATGCATACCTGTCATGAAATAAGGTTTAGGACGGATGCAATCGCAGTTAAGAGGCAAGGGGTCAGACGATCAACATACAGGCATAAACGAGGCAAGGCAAGAATCGAAGACGAGTAACAAGAAACCAAATTAAAAAACCATGAATAAATACGAGGAACAAGGTACAACCGCTTGGTAAATGACAGAGATAATAACAATTGAGCATATTACTTCGCAAAGACATTGTGAATGAGCAGTCTCTTTTATAGTATGGTGTGACTGTGAGTGTGATTGGGAACAGGTGTGTCTGAATAGTGTTCTGGAGAAGGTGAACATGTGTGTGTGGGAAGTGTAGTACATGGCAGCCATGTTTGTAGGCCACAGTCTAGATTACTGTAATGTCTTACTGTCTGGATGTTCCAGTAGGAGCATAAACAAACTCCAGTTGCAGCTGCTAGAGTCCTAACTAGATCCAGAAGATACGACCACATCACCCCGATCTTATCCACACTGCATTGGCTCCCAGTGAAATCTCACACTGATTATAAAACACTATTATTAACTTATAAAGCACTAAATGGTCTTGTGCCACAGTATCTAAGTGAACTTTTGGTTTTCTATGATCCGCCACGCCTACTTAGATCAAAAGGTGCGGGCTATTTGTCGGTACCTCAAATAGCGAAGGCTACAGCAGGGGGAAGAACTTTCTCTTATAGAGCACCACAGTTATGGAACAGTTATGGTTATGGTCATACATTATCAATGGGACTGAGCTTCTCCGAGGGTTAAGGTCTAGAATCATCCTTCACACACACACACAGACACACACGCATGCACATACACACGCATGCATACACACACATGCAAACACACACACACACACACACACACACATACACACACGCATACACACATGCACACACACACGCATGCATACACACACACAGACACACACACACACGCAGATGACGGACTGAAAGACAGTCTTTGGTACGTGGAGGTCAGGAGAAACGTCAAAATGCGGTTTTTACAGAATTTATATCTGTTTTTCCTTATTATTGCCGGTTCACTCCTCGGGTATATTATTATTATTATTATTATTATTATTATTATTTTATTATTATTATTATTATTATTATTATTATTATTGTCACAATCTCGCCGGCAGATGGCGCTGTGGCGACAACGTGCACGAGCGGCTTCAGAGTGCGCACATGCACGTGCTTGAAGTGCGCATGGACGCTAAAACTGTGTCAAGTGTAGCCAGCTGTCCGCAGTTAAGAGAATGGTGACTAATTATTTAAACCCCTCCTGTTGCTGTGCACATCGCGTGGCATTAAGTTAAAGTAGAGATGGACTAATGGAGAAAGGACAAACAGAGAAGAAGACCGAATAAATAATGGTGCCAGGTTGTGATGTTGCCATGCTCTGTCTGTTTCCTTAGTTTATGCCTTGTTAAGAGTGTTTATGCCATGCCAGAGTTGAGTGTTTATGCTATGCCTAGTTGAGTGTTTATGCCATGCCTTGGTTAAGAGTGTTTATGTCATGTCAATGTTAAGAGCGGGTATGCCATGCCATAGTTAAGAGTGTTCCTGTCTTTGTTTAATGAGTATTCATTCCTAAGTTAAAGGAGTGTTCTTCTTCTGATTACATGATGTGTTCATGCCATAGTTGGGTGTGTTCATGTCATAGTTATGAGTGTTTCCTGCCATAGTTAGAGGAGTGTTTCCTGCCATAATTAGAGGAGTGTTTCATGCTTGAGTTAATTGAGTGTTTCATGTCTGGGTCTAAGTTTGGTGCTTCCATCCTTAGTTCTAGTTAAAGGAGAAATGTTTAATTTAGTTAAATGTGGTAGAGTTTCCACACCTTGTTTAAGTTTCCTGTTCTTTGCTTGAGTTCGAGTTTTATGTTTAGACCTTGTTTCCCGCCTCCTCGTGTGTTGACTTAAGTGACAGATAAAGACTGTACTCCTGCGATTACTTCCTGTCTTGAGTCCTGTGTCGTAACTATTATTATTGTTGTTACACTGAGTGCTGGTATTTCAACTTTAGGCAGTTACTTTTTAAAGGTTTATTCCAGAGAACTACAACAGCATGCCCTGCCTTTTAAATAAATATAATAATGCCATGTTTGTAACACACACTTATACACTTATCCTCTATACACTTGTCCTCTATACACTTGTCCTCTATACACTTGTCCTCTATACACTTGTCCTCTATACACTTGTCCTCTATACACTTATACTCTATACACTTATACTCTAATACAGTGGTTCCCAAACTTTTCCAGGGCAAGGCCCCCCAAATGGCATTAACATTTGACCGAGGCCCCCCTTTTGCAAGATGTCTTTAAAACACATTAAAAATACAGACTTCTGAATATATCCCCCTTTTTTTATTACTAATTACATATTTACATTACATTAGGAATTGATTCTCTGTGTGTGTGGTTGTCTGAGAGTGAGAAAGAGAAAACATACTAGTGGGAGGGATGGGCTTGGTGGCTCCAACACAGTTTGTCAAGCCTGGGCTTTATTTCTGTCAGTGCCATACGCATGTCATTGTCCACATGTAGACGTGCTCTGTGTTTTGTTTTAAGTATTTTTAAAGTGGAAAAGCCAGACTCACACAAGTAAGTTGTTGCAAAAGGGAGAAGGCATTTCAGAGCCCTCTCAGCCAGGGCAGGATAGTCTTTTCTTACATGCAGCCGGTAGTTAGGAAGGGAAACGGACTCAAATTTCATTTTTAAATCGCATGAATTTGTCATGTCAAACAGTTCCTCCTGTGCCTTTAAATCGAGACTTGCACCTACACCAGAAGCAAAGGGGTTCCTAACCCAGTTAAGATGTGTGTTTTCAAGGTCTGGGAAATAGACTCTGAAATATCCCTGTAGGTGCTGAAGGTGGGACTGGATCAGTGGAGAGATGGTGCCCAACTCTCCAGATGATAGGAGCTCTTGGTGAAGTAATGGAAACATTTCTGTAATTCCCTCTTGGAGCTTGTTTGACCATAGCACTATCTTCTTCGAAAAAGCACGCACTTTGTCTTGCACATGCAATAGGTAGGTGTCACGCCCTTGCATGCTTTGATTCAGTACACTTAGATGGTGGAAAATATCTGACATGTATGCAAGTTTACGAGTCCAGGCTGCATTTGTAAAACGGTCTGCCAGCTGATGCTTTTCACATGAGAGGAACTCTGCAATCTCCGCCCTAAGTTCATATACGCGGTTCAAAACCGCCCCCCTTGATAACCAACGCATGTTGGAATGAAGCAGCAATCCGTCAAAACAGGTGCCCATCTCGTTGCAAAGCAGAGTGAACAGTCTGTGTTTCGTGGGGCGGGATTTGATGTAATTCACAACTTGTATAATGTCTTGTAATACCTGGTTAAGCTCGTCGTCAATCCTCTTCGTGACGAGAGCCTCACGGTGTAGCATACTGTGTGTGGCAATAGCATTCAAGGTTTTCAGTTTGATACGAGCGGTCACTCCACTGCTCTTCCCGGTCATGGCCACGGCCCCGTCCGAACACAAACTTGAAAAATATCTCTCCCAGTGGTTCTACCTTCAGTGGCTTTGCAAAATAGTATTTCTTCAACAAAACATTCCTGGGAAATGAACCTGGTGTACACAAGCAGTTGAGCAGCATTAGATACATCCGTGCTCTCATCCAGCTGAAGAGCGAAATATTCGCTGGTTCTCACCTGCTCCAAAAGTTGAACGGACACATCGTCGGCCATTTCACCAATCCGTCGGCTTACGGAATTATCAGAAACTGCGTCGATTTTCCGAGCAGCATCATTACCAAGCAGTTCTCTTACAATGTCTTTGGTAGCTGGTAAAATCAGATCTTCTCCAATTGTGTGTGGCGTCTTGGCACGAGCTATGTGGTATGACGCCAGAAACAATGCCCTCAATGCCCTTTCGGGGACAGTAGCTTGCTGCACGAATATGGTCGACTGTCTAGCCAAATTCTCTTCTTTTTGTTTGAAAAAGTCCACTGTCTTTTCGGCCTCTGTTGGGTGCTTTTGTTTCAAATGACAGTGAAGTTTAGAAGGCTTTAAACATTTGTTGGAGAGAATCTCCAGACAGAGAATGCATTTCAGGTATATATATATATATATATATATATATATATATATAGATATATAGATATATATAATACAATTTATGAAAATGTATTAATTTATTAATTAATTTATTAATTAATTTATGAAAAATCGTGTATTTATTTATTTTTCACACCAAATTGTTGAGGCCCCCCTGGTGGCCCCCACTTTGAAAATTACTGCACTAATACACTATACACTAGGGCTGCAACTAATGATTATTTTCATTATTGATTAATTGGCCGATTATTTTTTTTTTCAATTAATCGATTAATCGGATGGGGCGGGGCAAACTATACACTTATAGTATATACACTTACTCTTCGGTCAACATTGATGAAGAACTCTAGTCTTAGTCTTTCTATCACAGACAAAGAGGACTCACCAGTCACTACTAAAGTTTACATATCTCCACCTAAGTGGTTTGGTTTATTGCAGAATAGTTTCAAGCAGGATAACAATTGTCAATACAGTGATTAAAAATAACAATGGCATAATTCAATGGTATTCATTCAGTTGACAGGTATGCTAGAGCTCGGCTTATGTCATGCTCATGTGGGTCAGGAAGTGGTTTTTAGGAAGTGGTTTAACACTTATACACTACACACTTTATATATACTTTTTTATTTCAGGATCATGTGATAGGTGTCAGTGATCATCCTGATGACTCTCCATTCTTCTTGCCTTTTCTTCTGATCTCTACTTTCTTGCTCTTCTCTTGTCCTTGCGGGATCTTTTTGCAGTGTAAGATGTCACATTGTCCTCTGAGGGAGGCTTTAGTAATATTTGGAAAGACGTCACCAAGAGTTACAGTTTGGTTTCTGGGTGTAATTTGCTGTGTTGACATAGGAGGTACAACACCACGGGAAGTTGAGAACTCCAAATAAGAGGCTGTCTACAACAACACGCATACACCCACACACACACACACACACACACACACACACACACACACACACCCACCCACACACGCGCACGCACGCACACACACACACACACACACACACACACACACACACAAGTGGAAGACGTACTGAAGGACAGTCTTTGGTACGTGGAGGACAGGAGAAACGTCAAAATGCGTTTTTTACAGAATTCATATCTGTTTTCCCTTATTATTGCCGGTTCACTCCTCGGGTATGTTATTATTATTATTATTATTATTATTATTATTGTTGTTGTTGTTGTTGTTGTGACACTGAGCGCTGGTATTTCAACTTTAGGCAGTTACTTTTTAAAGGTTTATTCCAGAGAACTTCAACAGCGTGCCCTGCCTATTAAATAAATATAATTTAGTGCCATGTTTGTAACACACCTGTAGGGACTGTTTTCATGGATTTGCATTCAGTTTGTAGAATACAAGCCACAGTTCTCTCAGTTTATTTTTGTGATGTGTGTGACGCGATTTCCGTTTGATCCATTTTTATAATTTTTTTGGTTTGTTTCTGATATCGTTGATGTTTACCACAAAAAATCTGCAGTTCTGTCACGAGTGGCTTCATTCTGATGATAAAACTGTTAGAACGTGATACAATAAAATGTTATTACATGCGGAAAATAATATGTTGTATTTTGAGGGCAGCGGTCTTCTTCTTACCTTCCCTCTGGCTGAGCGAGATCTGATGTTCGGCGAGGTTGTTTTTCTGTTTTTCATACCTCCATTGTATTTTTGATGCTAAATACTCAGGTCTGCTTAGTTACCGCTCATGTTAAATTTAATCCTGTCACAACTTTCAGTGTCCTCCACTAATATTGGCACCCTTGGTAAATATGAGCTGTGGAAAAATTGTCTTCATTGTTTAACATTTTGATCTTTTGTTAAAAAAAAGACAAAATCACAAGGTGGCCTAGCTGCACCAAACTTTCAATATTACTTTTGTATAAACTCTATAAACTAATATCAAATACTGATGTAACTATAACACTACCAATAATCAGAGGCGAAAATGATTTGTCTGTCTCCTCCAACCCTGAACTCTTGAAAGAAATCTGTAGCAGTACTTTCTCTATGACTAGCAACCGAAATGTACAACTCATACAGTATAAGATTATTCATAGGACCCACATCACCCCCAAAAAAAGTTTAAAATGGGTTTAAGCGACACAGACACCTGTTCACAATGCTCTTTGGGCAGCACGGACGATTACTTCCATGCCACATGGACCAGTTTACTCCTATTGGATAGTAGCGACTGGTAAACCTTCCACTATCATGGGCTGTAGAATCCCTCCATCGCCATCACTTTGTTTACTCGGTAACGCCGTAGAAGTCGACAATCTTCCAACCAAATCTAAAAACTCACTCCTCATCTCTCTCCAAATATCGCCAAGAAAATAATTCGGTTAATCTGGAAATCAAAAATATCTATACATATCAATCATCGGGTCAACCTTCTTACAGAATACATCACGTTAGAAAAAAATAACATTCACCCACAAGAAAAATATATTTACATATAATGACATCTGGAACCCATTTTTAATTCATTTTAATCTAAATCAAACACCTGGAACCAGACCCACGCACTCTCCCAATCATATCTCCACAAACTTATAAGAAAGAAAGGGAAAGGATAAAAACATTTGAAAATGTTGATACATTTGTGTTTTTATCCGTATATATGCATATACATGTCTATATTATATATTGTTCATATTATTATTAGTTATAGCACTATTGTCATCATTACCATCTATATTATTATCATCATGATCATTAAGACTATTCCATTACCCTCAATATTATTATCGGTCACGTAAGGAGGTCGAGAACGGGTGCACATGCAGATAAGAGTTTTATTGAAGGAGATATAGGCAGACAAATCCAAATCATAAAACAATAACGTGGTCAAAACATGGCAGAGACCAAGGCAATAGTCAAATAACGAGGAAGAGAACCAGATCAAAACCATGAAACAAAGCTAGGAATAAAGGCTTGGTACACAACCGTGACTATAGCAACTGAGCATAATAACTCACAAAGCCATTGTGTTGAAACAGTCTCTATATCTGGGTGGGCAATCTTATCCAGAAAGGGCCGGTGTGGGTGCAGGTTTTCATTCCAATGAAGCAGATGCCACACCTGAATCTAATTAATTCCAAGATCAACTGATTAAACAGGTGGAATCAGGTGTGCCTCCTGCTTGGCTGGAATGAAAACTTGCACCAACACCGGCCCTTTCCAGATAAGATTGCCCACCCCTGCTCTATATACTGTGGAGTGAGTGTGTGTGAGATTGGTAACAGGTGTGTGTGAACTCCGGAGAAGGTGAACGTGTGCGTGTGTAGGAAGTGTAGTCCTCTTCGGCCATGTTTGTCGTTCATGGTGCATCCTGGGAAACGGAGTCACTGGTTTGCTGAGATCTGACATTATCACTGTTGCCAGCATTGTCATCACTGTCATTATTATCGCCACAATTATGGAAATACCTTTAGATATAGTTATATTTTTAAATATGGGTTTTCTGATTACTATGACTGCATTATCATATCATAATTATATTTATAAACTATTAATACATAGTAATAGATGTGATTAATATTAGACTCTGGAAACATTTATCTATAAAACAACAGACTTTGCATGTTATATACTGTAGGTTTGGTACTGGTAAAATAAATCAATAAATCTCATGGCTCTTATTATCTTATCTCATTCAATTTTTCGTTTTGACATTTTTGTGATAGATAACAGATAACAACGAGAAACCTTTTTATTTAAAGAAATATTTTCTTCTTGTGCTTTCACAATGTTCTCCCTCCAACTCTAGTAATCTGCTTTAAAGAGGGCAGGTGGAGCGGGGCAGGGCCAAGGTTATTTTAGTTACAAAAAATATTGTAAAAAATCCTGTCATGTAATGAGGTGAAGGACGGATTCAAGCGCAGTTAAGAGCTTTTATTTAAGAGAATATAATCCAAAGGGGAAGGCAAAATCAACAGCGAAGACAGACAAAGGTCAGGCGATCAAACAGACTAGAGCAGGTAAGACAAGATAATCAGAAGCAAGGGCAAAACAGAATCAGAACCGTTTAGTATTTTTTATCTGATTTATTATTACAAACTAACAATCGATTTTGAACATCAAACACCAATCGCTCCACTGCTACTGCTATCGCATGGTAATACACGTTACTCTGCCCTCTAGTGGTCTTTTACGATCAGTTTCACTTTCAACTTTTAACCAGGAGTCTGCTGAAATTTGTTTGCAGTTAAATAAATATTGTCACTCCCTCTACTTTACATGAAGACTCTTATGAAAGACGTCTTTGTAAAGCAACATTCCTGTAACTTCATTCACAATGTAACAGACCTCCATATTTGGATTTTAGTGTATCTGATTGTATAGAATCATATTATTTGTCGAGATCAGTCTCTAGCGTCACATATTTATCACGGTCTTATAAACTTGGGGTGTGTGTGTGTGTGTGTGTGTGTGTGTGTGTTTTCTTCATCAGGATCAGTTACTTCAGCTACACATCCTCCTGGTTCAGGTAAGAAATACACACTCACTCACACCCACCCACACAGGTGAGTGTGAGCAGCCATGTGTGTGCGTGTGTGTGTGTGTGTGTGTGTGTGTGTGTGTGTGCGTGTGTTTCATTGTTTGTGTGTGTGCGTGTATTTCATGTTTCAGCCGAGTCCGTACTCCTTAATTGTACTCTAAATGAATTATAATGCTTCTACCTTTTGAAACATGGCAACTGCAGTAAACTTTCACAAACACATTAAGAGCACCTCCATGACCTTAATCTACTTTAAACCCATCTGTGTTTCGGCTATGCTGAACTGCCCCTACGTGTGAACGAGTGTACGGACGTATATGCGTTCTGCCCTGTGACCTTGACCTGGATGAGGCTCAAGGTGTACAAATGTATTTATAATCAGTGTGTGATGACCCACGTGTGATGTTGTGTGTTTGCAGAGATGTGTGGGAGTGCAGACTGACTGTGTGAGTACCCAAACTCTTATAAACACGTTTACCTTTATCGTTATACGTCTATACGGTGCAGCCGCTCAGGTTTATATTCACCGGGGTTATTAGTTTTCCAATTTAACCGGTTTGTTACAGGTTTTTCACACATGAATGGGTAACAACTGTTGGTCTGTTCATCTTTCAGGGAAGAAAAAAAACATGGTAATACAGACCTAATCTTTCCTACAGGGTGAGAACACACACACACACACACACACACACACACACACACACACACACACACACACACACACTCCTCTCTCTCTGTCGAGCTGAACATGTGCGTCTCCTCTTCTTTGACATGCTGGTTGCTGTGATGCTGTGGTTGATATGGCTTTTCTGGAATCACATTTACATTTATTCATTTAGCAGCGTTTTTTATTCAAAGCGACTTACAAATGAGAAAATACGAGGAAATTACCTCGCTGATCTACTTCCTCCACCTTTGACTGAGAGTGATGTGTTTTTACGATTAAGACTGACGCTGGAGTTAATCCCACTTGCTGATGATCTCAAGACTTTCCTGATTTTCCTCAGAGAGATTTTCCTTCACCACGGTCGCCTCAGGCTCGCTCATTAAGACTCGAAACTGCATCCAGATTTCAGTAAAGCTGCTTTGTTGTTAAACGTGTTATAGAAATAACAATCGATTCGTTATGGAAGGAATAAAACACGAGTTACCACCCTGAAGTGGATCATTTTACAATAAACCTCGTGTTTTATTCCTCTTATTCGACAATTCAACATTGCTGTGGTATAAAGCAATAATAATAATAATAATAATAATAATAATAATATTTACTTCACTACTTTCCTACTAGGATTGCATGCGCTCAGCCCAGTGTGAGTAATAGGTGAGTAAACGTGTGCGCATAACAACAGAACAGACCTCAGCTTTTTTCCTTTAATTTGTCACGTGTCCGTACCTACCAATATACTGCAAATTAAGTGAAAGCTAAAGTGTGTGTGTGTGTGTGTGTGTGTGTGTGTGTGTGTGTGTGTGTGTGTTGTCAGTCGGCCAGATGTCTCCACAACGACCCCGTGGTTAGCTCCAATTGTGTGGGAGGGTACATATGATTTGACGGTGATTGACAACATCTACAAACAACAGAACATCACTGTGGCAGTCACCGTCTTCGCTCTGGGGAAGTAGGTCTTGACACTTGACACACACAAAGCATTATGGGTAATGGTATGTGATAAAATGTTCAAAAATTTAAACACGTTTGCCAGCGAGGCTCTAACGGTGATGACACTAAACGGGTACCTAAGTGGTGCGACAGAAAACTGTTTGCCCCGTCGTCGGAAAATCACAAATTTGATCCCCGACTATGCCACAGCTATCCATGTCCTGGTGCCAAGGGAGCAAAATTGGCCATGCTTTCTGGGTGGGAGGGGCATCATGTCTCTACCCTGTCAATCAGAGCAGCACTAATCAATCATGGCCGTCTGTCAGTATGCAGAAGAGGGCAAATAGCACTTTAGTTCCATCAAAAACCTCGGTAATGGATCCCTTCTATAACTAACTGAATATGTTCCTGCAGGTACGTACGCTTCCTGAAGGACTTCCTAGAATCTGCAGAGCAGCACTTCATGGTGGGCTACCGAGTGCATTATTACCTGTTTACCGATCGTCCGGACGAGGTTCCCACGGTAACGTTGGGGGAAGGACGTCAGTTGACCGTGATAAAAACAGAAACCTCGAACCGCTGGCAGGAAATCTCACTGCGCAGGATGGAGAGAATCGAGAAGCTCATCGAGAAGGAACTCACCGACAAGGCAGACTACATATTCAGTCTCGACGTCGACTGCAAATTCTACGCTCACTGGGGGGCGGAGTCTCTGGGCGACCTTGTTGGCGTGCTGCATGCCGGGTTTTTCGGAACATCTCGGGAACATTTCACGTACGAGCGGCGTCCTGAATCTCAGGCCTTCATACCTTTACAAGAAGGAGACTACTACTACGGAGGTGCCGTGATCGGAGGACGCCTCGACAAAGTGCACAAGCTGGTGAAGACGTGCCGCATGCAGCTGGATGTGGACCGAGCCAATCACATTGAAGCGGCATGGCAGGAGGAGTCTCACCTGAACAAGTACTTCCTGTACAATAAGCCCAGCAAGTTGCTCTCACCTGAATACCTGTGGGACGACACAAAAGGGAAACCCAGCTACTTGAAAGTGGTGCGTTTCTCTCAGGTGTTCAAGAAGTACGCCGAGGTCCGACCCAACCCTTAAAGCACACTGTACTGTAATGGGTTTCTCAGGAAAGATAAATGAACTAACGCCACTAACTCTATCACCATCATCTCACAGGTTTCAACCACAGACTACACCAAGGTCTTCCATCAGGAAATGTTTGGTTACCCTACATTATAAGACATGTTGATGATTATATTAATAAATTGTGTTTTCCTGGATTTTTAGGTCCTAATTATGTTTGTAAGTTACACAAATGCAATAAAGACAATTCTTAAAGGAAATCTAACTCCATGTCTTCAAACTTCAGTACAGGAACCATGGTGCAGTAGTTGCTCTTCTTAAATATACATTCTCTTTTATCTACCTCATTTAAATATGATTGTTCTTGTGGAACAATGTACATCACTCTTTACAGACCTGAAATACTCAGCACACGTTGTTGACGTCCACTGACCGTTTCACAAAAAGAAAATGGTGTCGTTAACATTATCCAAAAAAACAATATTGCCAAAGACCTTCCTGTTTTTATGTGACATGTTTAGGCTTTGCAGCATGAGATCAGAATCCCTTACTATCGAAAAACCTCTGCAAGAGTGTCGACATTACATCATCAATAAGCGATTAATTCTGATCGAGGTCGTGTGGATCCAAAGCCTATCCCAGGAACACTGGATACGGGGCAGGAATACACCCTGGATGGGACACCAGTCCATCACAGGGCACCACGCACTCATATTTACAACTAGGGGCATTTTAGTGTAGATAATCCACTTACTGACATGTATTTGGCAAACCAGAGAAAAGCTAAATATACACGATGACAGAGTAAAAACAGTTTGCCATGTTATACAGGGATGGGAGGGGGGACATTTATTTTCCAGCACACGGAGAGTGAGTTCACATGTTGTTGTAAGGTTCTAACAGAAAAGCAAATAAATCTCAAAGTAAAGGTTACTGTTGTTTTATTGGAAATGATGATTGTGTGCTGTGAAAGTGAAAGCACCTTTTACTACTAGTAATAATTAATCTATTATATAGCCAAAATAAATAAAGAATTAAAACAAACTTTAAAATGTTGTGTTTTGGGTATAGTTCTTCAGTTCGTCTGTCGGCGATAGTATTCCTGTTACACCACCACGATCTGTGAACGATTACAAATATTAAAAATGTATTAATGAAGGACTTTTTTTGTGTGAGACTCGAGTCTTCAGGACAGACGAGTTTACACGGTCCTGTATCTCAGTAACATAACAACTGCGTTTGTTCTGTTTTTTTGACTCGAAGAGAAACGCCTGTTTCACGCATGATTTGCTTGCAGGACTTATGCTGGTAGGATTACAGTTTCCCTCCACTGTAAATAAAAGGCCAGAACCTGTTCCAGCATCACAATGCCCTTGGGCACATAGTGACCTCCCCAAAGACGTGGTGCGCTACGGTTGGAACAAGGCGGAAGAACTCGAAACCCAGGGCTCAAATCGAGACTAGACATTCAGAGCTATTGATTCTTTAAACAATGAATTGAACAGGACACACCTGGGCAGCACGAAACACCTGTCAGTCACTTGTTTCAATATTTTTCCCCACTTGACAAAATGGGTGAGGTTCAAACCAAAAGGTGTCGTGTTCTCAGTTGCTCAAGATTTAAATATGAGGAAACAAAAGCTGAAAGTCTGATCTACCGTCTCATATTCGTCTTTTGAGCTCAAACCCAAATGTCTTCACTGTATAGCGAAAGCAATAGAATTGGCCTCGTTGTTCCAATACATTTGGAGGGGACTGCTTGTGGTTGTTGCAAAAAAAGTGGGTGGGACAGAGAGAGACCACACATGAAGGGAGGAAGAAATAAAAAAAATGTTATAATCAATCAATAAAGAATAAAGTCTTTCATTCGTTTATGTTCTAATGAAAATAAAACTAAAAGACAGACAAAGACAGCTAAAAGACAGAACGGAAGAGGTGAAAGGAGTGCCGTGATGGTGAGAGCACAAAGAGAGAGAGAGAGAGAGAGAGAGAGAGAGAGAGAGAGAGAGAGATGGAAATGAAAAAAGAAGCTTGATGAGGCGCCAGGTGAGAGGGCTAATCAAGTCAGAATATTAGGACTTGTAGGAGGAAGGTTACTCATAATTGGCCATACCCGTTGATCATACCCGTTTTCATTCAGCTGTAGAGGTGTTCTGTTTCTTTATTATTTCCACATCATATATTCTCACTGGGGCTGTTCATTTTCTTTAACAGTGCCATGTTTATAAACGAGCAGGTTGAGAAAGAGAGAGAGACAGAGAGAAAGAGAGAGAGCTTTAACTCGTCCTGTGTCGCCCCCTAGAGGATGTCTGACCTTCCAAGAGTTCTAATACAACCCCAATTCTGAAGAAAGTTGGGACAGTAGGAAAAATGCAAAAAACAAACAAACAGAGTGATTTGATAATTCAGTTCACACTGTACTATATTGAAAACACATTATTAATACATTATTTAATGTTTTACTTTATGAATTTAATTTATTTTTCAAAAATACACACTCATTTCAAATCTGATGACTGGAACACCAAAAAAGTTGGGACAGTCAACTGTTTACCGCTGAGTAACATCAGCTTTTCTTTTAATAACACTTATTAAGCATTTGGACGTTGAGTGAAGACACCAGTTGGTTACATTTAGCGAGAGGAATTTCCCCCATTCATCCATTATACATTTCTTCAGCTGTGTAACTGTACGTGGACTTCGTTACCTTATTTTTTGCTTCCTAAAGTGCCACACGTTCTCAGTGGGAGACGGGTCAGGACTGCAGCAGGCCATGCTCGCACCCGCACTCTCTGCTTACACAACCATGCGCTTGTAATCCGGGCAGAATGTGGTTTGGTGTTGTTTTGCTCTGGATGGCAGTGTATGTTGCTCCAAAATGTGTACATATCTTTCTGCATGAATGATGCCCTCACAGATGTGTTAGTTACCCATGCCATGGGCACTGACACACCCCATACCATGGGTACTGACACACCCCATACCATGGGCACTGACACGCTCCATACCATGGGCACTGACACGCCCCCATACCATGGGCACTGACACACCCCCATACCATGACAGAAGCTGGCTTTTGGATGCTGATAACAGCTCAGACAGTCCTTTTCCTCTTTGTCCCAGAGAACACGATGGCTGTTTTGTCCAAAAACTATTTGAAATGTTTACTCGTCAGACCACCAAACATGATTCCACTGTGCCACTGTCCATCTCAGTTGAGAGCGAGCACAGAGAGGTGGGTGGAGCTTCTGGACAGTGTTGATGTATAGCTTCTGCTTTGCATAGTAAAGCCTTTACTTGCATGTGTGGATGCAGCGGCGAATGGTGTCGCAGACAAAGGTTTACCAAAGTATTCCCGAGCCCATGTCAGGATCTCCATTATAGACTCATGACAGTTTTTACGACAGTGACGTCTGAGGGATTGGAGATCACGCGCATTCGGAAGTGGTTTTCGGCCTCGCCTTTCACACCGAGATTTGACCAGATTCCTTGAATCATTTAATTATATTGTGCACTGTAGAAGGTGAAATGCCCAAAATCCTACCGATTTGTCTTTGGGGAATGTTCTTCTCAAAGTGTTGGATTATTCTCTGACGCATCTGTTGGCAGATCGGCAAGACTCGACCCATCCTTGCTCTTGAAGGACTCAGCCTTTTCTGGAGGCTCCTTTTATACGATGAATAGACGATTGCCTCACCTGTTTCACATCACCTTCTTATTTCAACTTGGGTCTGTTGTTCAAAATGTAAACAAACAAGTCATTTAAACCAAGCATTTACTAAGACTGCTAAGTGTTTCATACTTGTAGATTATTTCTTAATCTTTCACACCTAACTGTTTTACAAACGTCTGTACCAGAGTTATTTTTTTATTTATTTTTGCCACATCGTGCCTTTTTTTAAATAGTAAAGACAAACTGTTCACACAGGTGTGTGTTCGTTAACTGGTTAGGAATCGGATCTCCAAAATGTTTTAACAGTGCAGGTCATCCAAATGCATTTTTATTCAGAAAGGATTAACTACCAATGATTAGAGTGCCAATATTTCTCCTAATTTAAAGTAAGAAATTTCTGATCTGTTCGATTTTTATGCATTTGTGGTGCTACGTTTAAACCCATTGTTTATCTTTATAATAAAACATTTCTTAAAAACAATATTTATAGAGACAATATTTCAGATTTTTTTACTTACTAATATAAATGTGGACTGTAGAACAATATAAAGGAATTAGCATCAATAATAGTTTAAATTAAAACCAGGCAGTTTTATAACTAACCCTGTAGATGATATTATAGCAATATCAGATCAAGGATTAGAACGTTTTTCTTCCCTTACAGAGACTGAACTAGCTTCATTAATCTCTTCAGCAAAATCATCAACTTGCATATTAGATCCTGTACCTACATGTTTCTTTAAACAGATTTGTCCTGGAGTAATTGTACCTCTTCTAAATATAATCAATTCTTCCCTTAGCACTGGCTATGTACCTAAATCACTTAAATTAGCAGTTATTAAACCCCTGATTAAAAAACCTGACCTCGACCCCTCTCAACTGTCCAGCTATAGACCAATATCAAATCTCCCCTTCACCTCCAAGATATTAGAAAAGGTTGTACACAGCAGTTATTCTCGTACCTACATAGGAGCAACATTCATGAAATGTATCAGTCAGGTATTAGACCTCATCATAGCACAGAGACAGCGTTAGTTAAAGTAGTAAATGACCATCTACTGACCTCTGATCAGGGTTGTGTCTCGCTGCTTGTGTTACTTGACCTTATTGCAGCTTTTGATACTATAGATCATACTATTCTCCTTGATAGATTAGAAAATGTTGTTGGCATTAAGGGAATAGTCCTCTCCTGCCTCAGGTCTTATTTGACCGATCGTTATCAGTTCGTAGATGTAAATGGAGACTTCTCCACGCATACTGTAGGTCCAAATTTTGCCTATTACCTGAAGACACTTAACATAGAAACAGACACTCACATATTCAATTGGAGAAAGAAAAATAAGACACCAGCCGTGAGTGAGAAGAAGCAAGGGTTCAGGTTTATTCGTTCCGTTCCACCACACGAGATCCACACCGTTTGAGATGTCCCAAAATGCGATCTAAAAAAAACAGAGCTGAAGCTCTTCTATTTATACAGTTTTCTTAGGGTCAGGATGACCCAGACATCAATATGTTTTAGAAAGAGCCTTCCCACAATACCATTATGTTTTAGAAAGAGCCTTCCCCGAACACCATTAGGTTATCGAAAGAGCCTTCCCATAATACCAATAGGTACGAGACTCAACATTTCGGAGAGACCTTGGTCTCACGGGGTCCGCTGTTCCCATCGACGGTTATCTCACAGGTGTAACTTGGCTCAACTACCCTTATAAACGGCCCGTCTTGGCTCTCTCTTAAAAATTAAGGCCTTCGTCTGTGTTACTCCTGACTTTTTCTCGTGAGAAAAGAATCCTGAACACCTTGAAGTGCATTATGAGTAAGGTTCTTTCACATTTTTCTGTATTTCTCTTTTATAATGCTTGTTTTCTTTTCATATTTGCTCTACATTTCTGTTTTACATCTGGTTATACTGCCTGCAAGTATTTTACCCCCTTTTCTGTACTCCATACTCCACAATATCATTATAATATCCTTATAATCCTTATATTATCCTTATAATGTTCTGTTTTCCTTCTGTATGTGTGTGCGTGGCAGCATAGGCCTCTGTGTGTATGTGTGTCTCTTAGTTGACCGTCCACCTACGCTCTGAGGCCTGCCGCACTAATCAAATACATGTATGGTTTGCGCCTTGCTTATCTGTGTGTGTTGTGTCTTAGGTGAACGTCAGCCCAGTGAATTTTCAATAAAATTACATACTACTCATACTAGGTCTCCCTCGTGTTTATTTCATGTATATTTTATATACAACAATACCTGTCATGAAATAAGGTTTAGGACGGATGCAATCGCAGTTAAGAGGCAAGGGGTCAGATGATCAACATACAGGCATAAACGAGTAAAGGCAAGAATCAAAAACAAGTAACAAGAAACCAGATTAAAAAACCATGAATAAATACAAGGAACAAGGTACAACCGCTTGGTAAATGACAGAGATAATAGCAACTGAGCATATTACTTCGCAAAGACATTGTGAATAAGCAGTCTCTTTTATAGTATGGTGTGACTGTGAGTGTGATTGGGAACAGGTGTGTCTGAATAGTGTTCTGGAGAAGGTGAACATGTGTGTTTGGGAAGTGTAGTACATGGCAGCCATGTTTGTAGGCCACAGTCTAGATTACTGTAATGTCTTACTGTCTGGATGTTCCAGTAGGAGCATAAACAAACTCCAGTTGCAGCTGCTAGAGTCCTAACTAGATCCAGAAGATACGACCACATCCCCCCGATCTAATCCACACTGCATTGGCTCCCAGTGAAATCTCACACTGATTATAAAACACTATTATTAACTTATAAAGCACTAAATGGTCTTGCGCCACAGTATCTAAGTGAACTTTTGGTTTTCTATGTTCCGCCATGCCTACTTAGATCAAAAGGTGCAAGCTATTTGTCGGTACCTCAAATAGCGAAGGCTACAGCAGGGGGAAGAGCTTTCTCTTATTGAGCACCACAGTTATGGAACAGTTATGGTTATGGTCATACATTATCAATGGGACTGAGCTTCTCTGAGGGTTAAAGTCCAGAATCATCCTTCACACACACACACGCACACACACACACACACACACACACGCATGCACATACACACGCACTCACACACGCATACACACACACATACACACACACATACACACACACATACACACACATGCACACGCACACGCATGCATACACACACACAGACACACACACACACACACACTCACGCAGAAGACAGACTGAAAGACAGTCTTTGGTACGTGGAGGACAGGAGAAACGTCAAAATGCGGTTTTTACAGAATTTATATCTGTTTTTCCTTATTATCGCCGGTTCACTCCTCGGGTATATTATTATTATTATTATTATTATTATTATTATTATTATTATTATTATTGTCACAATCTCACTGGCAGATGGCGCTGTGGCGACAACGTGCACGAGCGGCTTCAGAGTGCGCACATGCACGTGCTTGAAGTGCGCATGGACGCTAAAACTGTGTCAAGTGTTGCCAGGTGTCGGCAATTAAGAGAATGGTGACTAGTTATTTAAACCCCTCGTGTTGCTTTACACATCGCGTGGCGTTAAGTTAAAGTAGAGATGGACTAATAGAGAAAGGATGAACAGAGAAGAAGCCCGAATGAATAATGGTGCCAGGTTGTGATGTTGCCATGTTCTGTCTGTTTTCCAGTTCCTTAGTTTATGCCTTGTTAAGAGTGTTTATGCCATGCCAGAGTTGAGTGTTTATGCTATGCCTAGTTGAGTGTTTCTGCCATGCCTTGGTTAAGAGCATTCATGCCTTGCCATAGTTAAGTGTTCCTGTCTTTGTTTAATGAGTATTCATGCCTAAGTTAAAGGAGTGTTCTTGTTCTGAGTACATGATGTGCTCATGCCATCGTTATGAGTGTTTCCTGCCCTAGTTGTGAGGAGTGTCTCATGCTTGAGTTAATTGAGTGTTTCATGTCAAGGTCTGGGTCTAAGTTTGGTGCTTCCCACCTTAGTTCTAGTTAAAGGAGAAATGTTTAAGTTAGTTAAATGTGGTAGAGTTTCTGCACTTTGTTTAAGTTTCCTGTTCTTTGCTGGAGTTTGAGTTTTATGTTTAGACCTTGTTTCCCGCCTCCTCATGTGTTGACTTAAGTGGCAAATAAAGTCTGTACTCCTGCTATTACTTCCTGTCTTGAGTCCTGTGTCATAACTTGTTGTTACACTGAGTGCTGGTATTTCAACTTTAGGCAGTTACTTTTTAAAGGTTTATTCCAGAGAACTACAACAGCGTGCCCTGCCTATTAAATAAATATAATATAGGTCCATGTTTGTAACACACTTGTAGGGACTGTTTTCATGGATTTGCATTCAGTTTGTAGAATACAAGCCACAGTTCTCAGTTTATTTTTGTGATGTGTGTGATGTGATTTCTGTTTGATCTGTTTTTCTAATTTTTTTGGTTTGTTTTTGATATTGTTGATGTTTACCACAAAAAATCTACAGTTCTGTCATGAGTGGCTTCATTCTGATGATAGAACTGTTAGCATGTGATACAATAAAATGTTATTACATGCAGAAAATAATGTTGTCTTTTGAGGGCGGTGGTCCTCTTACCTTCCCTCTGGTCCCTCAGATCTGAGATCTGATATTAGGTGAGGCTGTTTTTCATACCTCCAGTGTATTTTTGATGCTAAATCAGGTCTGCTTAGTTACTGCTCATGTTCAATTGAATCCTGTCACAACTGTCAGTGTCCTCCACTAATATTGGCACCCTTGGTAAATGAGTTGTGGAAAAATTGTCTTCATTAACATCTTGTCTTAAAGACAATCACAAGGTGGCCTAGCTGCACCAAACTTTCAATATTACTTTTTTATAAACTCTATAAACTAATATCAAATACTGATGTAACTATAACACTACCAATAATCAGAGGTGAAAATGATTTCTGTCTCCTCCAACCCTGTATGACTCATACAGTATGAGATTATTCATAGGACCCACATCACCCAAAAAAAAAAAAAGTTTAAAATGGGTTTAAGTGACACAAACACCTGTTCACAATGCTCTTTGGGCAGCAAGGACGATTACTTCCATGCCACATAGACCAGTTTACTCCTCTTGGATAGTAGTGACTAAACCTTCCACTATCATGGTGATGGAGGGTTTCTACAGCCCATCACTTTGTTTAGTCAGTAACGCCATAGAAGTCGATAATCTTCCAACCAAATCTAAAAACCCACTCCTCATCTCTCTCCAAATATAACCAAGAAAATAATTCGGTTAATCTGGGAATCAAAAATATACATATCAATCATTGGGTCAACCTTCTTACAGAATACATCATGTTAGGAAAAAAATAACATTCACCCACAAGAAAAATGTTTACATATAATGACATCTGGAACCCATTTTTAATTCATCTTAATCTAAATCAAACACCTGGAACCAGACCCACGCACTCTCCCAATCATATCTCCACAAACTTATAAGAAAGAAGGGGAAAGGATAAAAACATTTGAAAATATTGATACATTTGTGTTTTTATCTGTATATATGCATATAC
Source organism: Ictalurus furcatus (assembly GCF_023375685.1). NCBI lineage: Eukaryota > Metazoa > Chordata > Actinopteri > Siluriformes > Ictaluridae > Ictalurus > Ictalurus furcatus. The sequence continues at coordinate 1,399,834 of NC_071282.1, forward strand.
ATGTCTATATTATATATTGTTCATATTATTAGTTATAGCACTATTGTCATCATTACCATCTCTGTTATCATTATGATCATTAAGACTATTCCATTACTCTCAATATTATCGGTCACGTAAGGAGGTCGAGAACGGGTGCACATGCAGATAAGAGTTTTATTGAAGGAGATATAGGCAGACAAATCCAAATCATAAAACAATAACGTGGTCAAAACATGGCAGAGACCAAGGCAATAGTCAAATAACGAGGAAGAGAACCAGATCAAAACCATGAAACAAAGCTAGGAATAAAGGCTTGGTACACCACCGTGACTATAGCAACTGAGCATAATAACTCGCAAAGCCATTGTGTTGAATCAGTCTCTATATACTGTGGAGTGAGTGTGTGTGAGATTGGTAACAGGTGTGTGTGAACTCCGGAGAAGGTGAACGTGTGCGTGTGTAGGAAGTGTAGTCCTCTTCGGCCATGTTTGTCGTTCGTGGTGCATCCTGGGAAACGGAGTCACTGGTTTGCTGAGATCTGACACTATCACTGTTGCCAGCATTGTCATCACTGTCATTATTATCGCCACAATTATGGAAATACCTTTAGATATAGTTATATTTTTAAATATGGGTTTTCTGATTACTATGACTGCATAATCATAATCATATCATAATTATATTTATAACTTATTAATACATACTAATAGATGTGATTAATATTAGACTCTGGAAACATATATCTATAAAACCACAAACTTTGCGTGTTATATACTGTAGGATATTCTCACTGGGGCTGAGCCTCCCCGGGGGTTAAACTCTAGAATCATCCTTCACACACACACACACACACACACACACACACACACTTGTCTTACTGAAAACATCACCACATCAATGATGACATTTTTCTAATCTGTTAACGTAGAGTGTCTTCTGTACAAGTCCCTGTGAATAAACTGCTACTGCAGAATGAATATAAAGCTGTGGTTTGCAGCTGCGCTCGTGTCAGAGATGCTGTTCTAGAAAATTAATCAACACCTTCTGACCAATCACAATCACAGAGCTGAATTAATAAACGCGCTGTGGTAGAATACAGTATGTAATAAGATAGGAGTCATTAAGTAAGTGAGTAAGTGTGTCAGTTCTTCTTTAAGAGTAAAATCTGCCAACCTGCATCAGCAAAGTGGCCACGCCCTTGTGTTACACGCACACACGCACACACACACTACTAAAGATGGACTGAATCAAAGTCTCTAGCTGTCTTTGGTTCGTGGAGGATAAGAGAAACGTCACAATGCGGTCTGGACAGAATTTATATCTGTTTTTCCTTATTATCACCGTATTAACACTCCTCGGGTAGGTCATTATTGCTATTATTATTATTATTATTGTTGTTGTTGTTGTTGTTGAGTGCTGGGATTTCAACTTTAGGCAGTTAATTTTTAACAGCTTTATTCTACGATTTACACTACAACAGCGTGCCCTGCCTAGTAAATAAATATAACATAGTGCCATGTGTACTGTTCAAAGATCTGGAAAAAAGTCGTATTCATCATGTAAACTTTCAGTGTCAATAAAGACCATCTGAACTGAGAAAACATTTTTTGGATCGAGAGAGATGCAAAGAATCCGAATAGAAAGAAATGACATTTTATCAACGTGACGTTTCCTGACCTTTAAGATATTTAAAACCCAGACTGTAAAGTATGTAGCAGCACATCCTACCAAACGAATGTTCTTCCTTCTTTACTCAATAGTGTCCTGTTGTTCTTCACTCTCCAGGTAGACATAGACGTATTAGAACTCAATTTGCATTTCCCGAGAGAATGTTTGCAAACGTTACCTCCGTGGAGACCTTGACGGTTGAAACGGCTCTCTAAACGTGTTTTGATTTTGCCCGGGTTTGTTGGGGGAAACGAAGCCGAACTGCAGGATGGGCAGCGGAGGTCCTCGCAGCATGTGGTGCGTTTCTTCAGTTCGGACAAGGACCTCGTTTCTTAGATTGTTATGTGCTTCTTGAAAAAGAGAGAGAGCCCAGTTGGTCAAATGAAACATTTTAAGTTCATTTCACAAACATAAGTTGACATAAATTAGGCTTAAGCCTAGTACTTGACCAACAGAGTCCTTGTCCTTGAAATCACTTCATATAGACTATACGGTACATGACAGGATCGAACACGTGGTATTTTAATAGCCAATGATCATGCAGGCCTTTGTTATTTCTGACTATTAAAAATGTCAAACGTTTCATTCAACGTTACAAAAACAACGTCGAAACGAAGAGACGTGCTGATAACATGTACTGTGGGGTAAACAGGCATTCAGCACGGTTTAAATATTATGATGATTATAACTTAATTAAAATGCTAAAACAAAGAGCATTAAACAAGAGAGCAGAGGGGTCAGGATCAGTGGCTTCTAAGGACTATCATGTGTAGCTCAACAGAAAGAGAGAGAGAGAGAGAGAGAGAGAGAGAGCGATTGTTAAGTATGCTTATTGTCCCGTAATGGTTAAGGACGATGTACTTAGCGTGAGTGCAAGCAGATGGACATCAGATACATATAAAGTGTTGATAACACAAGACAATGCAAATACAATCAAAGCAAACACAGCAACAATGCCGAAAACAGTGCAACAAACACAAACTATACAAATTACACATTCAGTGCCAGACAATTACAATGTAGGAACAGAAGGTGCAAATATTACACAGGTGCAGTTTAACGTACAAATATTTATTTAGAAATGTGTGCTCCGTAGTGCACAGATACATACAGTGCTGTGGAAAAGTATTTGCTCAATCCTGATTTCTACTGTTTTTGTGTAGATCTCGTACTAAATTGTTTCAGAAATGAACACAAAATCTAATATAAAACAAAGACGACCTGAGTAAACACACACAATGCAGTTTTTAAAAGATAATGTTATTTATTGAAGCGAAAAAGTTATCCAATACTAACTGGGCCTGGGTGAAAATGTATTTGCCCACGTTGGTTATTAATTCCCCAAATGGAGTTGATAATGGGGTTCAGCTGGACTAGACACGACGAGACATGATTACTGCAAACCCTGTTCAACCACATCAAAGCTTAAATAGAACTTTTACAACAGCAGGAAGCTGGTTAAAAGTTCTTACCCAGTAACACACAACGCCAAAGTGGAAAGAAATTCCAGAAATGATGAGGGAGAAGGTGATTGAAATCCATCAGTCTGGGAAGGATTAGAAAGCTATTTCAAAGGCTCTGGGACTCCAAAGAACCCCGGTGAGAGCCGTTATCTCCAAATAGAAAAACTCAGCTCAGTAGTGAACCTTTCCAGAAGTGTCCGACCTTCCGAAATTCCTCCAAGAGCATGGCAACGACTCATCCAGGAAGTCACAAAAGAGCCAAGGACCACATCAAAGGACCTACAGGCCTCTCCTGCATCAATAAACGTCACTATTCATGACGCCACTATCACACACTGGACAAAAATGGCTCCATGGAAGAGTGGCGAGGTGAAAACCACTGCTAACCCAGAAGAACATTAAGACTCGTCTGAATTACATCAAAACACACCTTGATGATCTTCAAACCTTTTGGGAGAATGTTCTGTGGACTGAGGAGTTGAAAGTCGAACTGTTTGGAAGACAGGGGTCCCGTTACATCTGGCGTAAACCAAACACAGATTTCCACAAAAAGGACATCGTACCTACAGTGGCCGGGGCGGCTGTGGTTCAGGTGGTAGAGCGGGTTGTTCATGCCTCCACATGCCGAAGCATCCTTGGGCAAGACACTGAACTGTTTCCGATGGCAGGCTAACGCCCGGCATGGTGTGTGTGAGTGTGAGTGTGTGATTGTGTGTGTAAATGTGTGAATGAGAAACAGTGTAAAGTGCTTTGATTAAAAGGTATATAAGTGCAGACCATTTACAGTCAAGCATGGTGGAGGCAGTGTGATGGTGTGGGGATGCTTTGCTGCTTCTGGGCCTGGGCAACTTGCAATAATTGCTCTCTACTTAAAGGAGAACATTCGGTCTTCAGTCCGTACGTTGAAACTCAAGCGCATCTGGATTATGCAGCAACTTGGAACACTTGGATCTCAGGGAATCACACAGGACTTATCTGGGCTGGACTCGTACAGTTTACTCATGGACAGCAGGCTACACCCGATTATCTTTTCTGAAGAACGGATGAGCAGGTGCTACAGTTCTCCTTTGGCCTGAGCAGAAGCAGCACCAAAGCAGACAATTATATACTGTAGGATGTTAAGATGGAATCAATGATAGCAGAAGAAATCTGCTGCCTTCCTGAGCTCTTTTTGTGACACAGGTGATGTGTCTGTTTAACCTGAGATCGCTTGACTGGACAATGCCAGGGTATTTGAATGGCTCAACCATGTGCGTGTTCCTGGTGACAATCTATTTAGACAGGTCCTTAGAGGTGCAGTCATGTGTATATCAGGAAAAGAGTAGGTAGGAAAGGACACACCCTGGAGGTGTGCCAGTGCTGAGGCTTATGGCTCCCATCAATCACCTCTACAGTGATTGTATTAAAGGCTAAAGATAAAGTCAACAAGCAAGATCCTCACATAAGTTTGCTCAATTCAGTCCTAAGCTTCTTTGGAATGATCAAGTTTTCGGTTGAACTTTTAACCAGGAGTCTGCTGAGATTTGATTGCAGTTAAATAAATATTGTCAATTCCTCTACTTTACATGAAGTCCCTTATGAAAAACAACATTTCTGTAACTTCACTCAGAATGTAACAGACCTCCATATTTGGATTTTAGTGTATCTGATTCTATAGAATCATATTATTTGCGACATTATTTGTCAATATTCTTTTTAAAAATCAGTCTGTAGTGTCACATATTTATCACGGGATCATAAACTTGGTGTGTGTGTGTGTTTTATTCATCAGGATCAGTTACTTCAGCTACACATCCTCCTGGTTCAGGTAAGAAATACACACTTACTCACACCCACCCACACAGGTGAGCGTGAGCAGCCGTATGTGTGTGTGTGTGTGTGTGTGTGTGTGTTTCATTTCTAGGAAATCAGCCGTTTCCAGGTCCGTACTCCTTAATTGTTCTCTAAATGAGTTATAATGCTTCTACCTTGCAGTAAACTTTCACAAACACATTAAGAGCACCTCCATGACCTTAATCTACTTTAAACCCATCTGTGTTTCGACTATGCTGAACTGCCCCTACGTGTGAACGAGTGTACGGACGTATATGCGTTCTGCCCTGTGACCTTGACCTGGATGAGGCTCAAGGTGTACAAATATATTTATAATCAGTGTGTGATGACCCACGTGTGATGTTGTGTGTTTGCAGAGATGTGTGGGAGTGCAGACTGACTGTGTGAGTACCCAAACTCTTATAAACACGTTTACCTTTATTGTTATACTTCTATACGGTGCAGCCGCTCAGGTTTATATTCACCGGGGTTATTAATTTTCCAATTTAACCGGTTTGTTACAGGTTTTTCACGCATAATCTGTTAGTATCTATTCGAAACGGCTCAAATTGACATGGAAAATAAACTATTCTGTCCGCAGGTCAGATGTTGATTGAACCTACTTCGTTTGTTTAAATGAAGACCCTTTTTTTTTTTTTTTTACAGGATGTTAATGCACTAAATAAACTAACAAGATGCCTCCAGTCTCTGAGATGTTTTTTTTCCCCCTCGACAAGCATCGTAATTTATCCAGGATATATACAGTATGAAATGATATAACATAGCAGTCAAGTTTCTTCTCCATTTTAGCTAGTTAAGTGGTAAGTTTTTTTGGGTATTGAGATGTCGATTCAGTGTCCTTCTCTGAAAAACACGAGGACTTATTTTTGTCTTGAGCACAATAAGCATTGTGTGTCAACAACTGGGCCTACTTCTTTTCAGATGTTTGCATACAAGGTTTTACTTTGAAAGTCAGTTTTTCATCTCCTTTGCCTGGTGCAGATAACTCAAGGTCAAAGAATACCATTAAGCTAAAATTCCTGGAAGAGACATTGAAGAATTTAGTGCTCAATCAGGGCTTGGTGAAGAGGTGGGGTCTTGAATCTTTGTTTGTAAATCAGCCAGGGGACGTTCAGAAACTACCCACTTATCAGAAATGGTGGGAATAAAGTGTTGATGCACGCCTTCCTTGTAAGATGAGATGATATTTCACTGATCAGCTCCATGAAGTGAAATATCTGAAGTCTTGTGACTACACAGCGTTCCTGTCAGGGTCACTGTAGTTACTGAACCACTGCTAAGAAGTTCTTTAAGAAGACTAACTACATAATGAGTATAGTGGTTTCATAACAAATTCCACTGAACTACAATGAAACCATTAAAACCATCACGTATTATGGTTTTGAAACGTGCCTAATTTTGTTTGAGGTCTCATACAGTAGATTTACACACATCCGAGGTTAAAAACACTTTAACGTGCTCATAATTTGAACTGCAGCATTACCTTTTCCCCAAATGTCACAAACAACCCCTTAAATGATCCGATTCTTAACGATTCATTCTAAACTCCTCCTTTCAGAGAGCACACTCTGCTCTGATTGGTCAGATGTCCCAGCGAGCAGGTGATGAAGACGAGAGGCGGGGGTTTTTCTTACAAACCTTAAGTAGGTTAATACAGGAAGTAAAGTCTGGAATTACTAACGACTCGTTTCCGCTGTTCAGAATCGGTTCCTTCATTTGCGACTCAATCACTACGTTTGTCATGCGCTTAGATTTTTGAGACTTTTTTTCTTCTTCTTTTTTTTTACATTCACAAACAGCTTTATAGCACACTACATGAAATGGAATATTTCATCAAACACAATTATAAACAAAACTCTGACTGTTATAGAAACAAGAGCCACAAGGGGGAGACATGCACCAAATGTCACATTGTAGATCGCAGGGCTGGTAAAAGTGCACAATAAGAGCTCAAAATAGCTCATTAAAAACACAATAGAAAACGATATCATGCTCAGTTGTAGTCTGTGTTTGTTGAATCAAGTGCTATTTTATTCATTCATATATATTTAATTACTCTTTTTTTTTTTGTTTGTTTTATGTGAAATTTTTATACCGTCGCGTTGCATTGTTTACATTTGACAGCCAAGAAGTCTCCATTTACTATGCCAGTTTTTGTTGTTGTTGTGGGTTTAAAGGTGTTTGGGTTTATAGGCGGTGGTATAGATGCTATTGAAAGAAGAAAAGAGAAAAATCTAAACAGTTTGAACACTTCCACTCAAGAAGAATCTGATTTGTATAATTTGTATGAGCATTTAGAAAATCAACTTAAGCGTGTGCGTGACAACTCTGAATATAACTTTCCTACAGAATTACTGACATCATTTTTGGAGTTAAGTTGCCGAGCTTGAGTACAGCACGGAGGTATTGGGTGAAAGAAAATCCAGTTCAGTAACAAAGTCATTGTAGTGAAAAGCTTTTTTCAAGTGTCAGAGAATTACATGGACAATGTTTGTTGGGGGTTAAGGGGAAAATACCCAGTGTGGATGTTTCAGCTATGAATTACTCCCACGCAACTTTACACCCTTTCCTCTCCTTGTCTGTCTGTGTGTATTGTGACTAATATATATATATATATATATATATATATATATATATATATATACACACACACATACACACATGCAGTAAGTCTGTACCTGCTCATCTTTCAGGGAAGAAAAAAAGCATGGTAATGGTAATACGGACCTAATCTTTCCTCCGAGGTGAGAACACACACATACACACACACACACACACACACACATATATTCCTCTATTTGTCTGTCTCTATACACACATGCAATAAGTCTGTACCTGCTCATCTTTCAGGGAAGAAGAAAAGCAGGGTAATACGGACCTAATCTTTCCTGTGGGGTGAGAATACACACACACACACACACACACACACACACACACACACACACACATGTGTCTCCTCTTCTTTGACACGCTGGTTGCTGAGATGCTGTGGGACATTACATGTCTTACTTCACCATGCCAAAGATTACACACATTTTGGAATCAGTTTATGTGGCTTGTCCACCATACACATCCCTACAAATGGGCTGTTACTATAGAAACGAGTCCGGATTAGAATGAGCACATTAATATAAACACCAACAAATCTCTCTCTCTTTTCATTTCGGCTTTTCCCTAGTTCAGATGTTGCCACAGCGAATCAATTTTCTCCATATGTCTCTGTCGTGGGTGTCCTCCAGCGACACCCTGGCCTCTTTTAAGTCGATGCTTATTTGGGCCATGTAGTTCTGTAGCGGTTTTCCGCGCTTCCGTTTTTCTGGGGTTTTCATTCCGAGCATTCTTCGTGTGACATGCTCTACCCCTCTTCTATTTACGTGCCCAAACCATCTCAGTCGCTCTTCTCTTGCTTTGTCCATGAAGCGCGTGACTTGGGCCGTTTTCCTGATTTGCTCATTTTGGATTTTGTCTAGCCTAGTGTGGCCTAATGAAAATCTGAGCATTCGCATCTCTGCTACTTCCAGAGCAGCAGTAAGTCTTTTTGTGGTAGCCACTGTTTCCAGACCATACAGCATGGCTGGTCGCACCACTTTGTTGTAGATGGTTCCTTTAATTTTAGCCGGCACTCTTTTGTCACACATGACTCTAGTAGTTCTTCTCCAGCTGGCCCAACCTGCTTTGGATCCTGTGGTTAACCTCTTGTCGGGTCGTTCCATTTTTCTCCACAATGGATCCAAGGTAGCAGAAGTTATATGCTTGTTCAATTTCTTGTCCATCATTGAACTTTAATGAGTCATGGATCACCAATGCACATGTATTTGGTCTTCTTGCTATTAATTTTCAGTCCCCCCTTTTTGAGCCAGACCTCTTCGCGTGGGACTTTGTCATATGCTTTCTCCAGGTCCATGAATATGTAATGCAGTTCTTTTTGCCCTTCTCTGTGTTTCTCCATGAGCAACCGCAGGGCGAACAGAGCTTCTATGGTGCTCTTGCCCGGAACAAATCCAAACTGTTGCTCGCTGACAGGGACAATTTTGCGGAGTCTATCTTCTATGATTCTCTCCCAGAGTTTCATAGTGTGGCTGATGAGCTTCAGACCATGATAGTTGGAGCAGTTCTGTACGTCTCCCTTGTTTTTGAAGATCGGTACTAGAACACTTTCTCTCCATTCCGCTGGCATTACTTCGGTGATCAATATGCGATTGAACAGCCCAGTGAGAAACCCTATCGCCATATCGCCCAAGCATCTCCAGGCTTCGATAGGGATCTCATCTGGGCCCGTAGCTTTGTTGGGCTTCATTTTCTTCATTGCCACTTGCACTTCTTGTTTGCTGATCGATGGTACTTCTTCTTTGTTCTCCAGTTCTTGTTTGTATCTTTTTCCATGTTGGTTCTTTTCATTCAGGAGCTGCTTGTGGTATTCTTCCCATCTTTGTTGGATCTCAAAAGTCTTCGTCAGTACCTTTCCATGTTCATCTTTGATTGCGTGCACTATCTGAACGTCTTTCCCACTACGGTTCCGTTGGCGTGCTAAATGACACAGTTCCCGTTCCCCTCCTCCATCTTCTATTTATCTGTACAGTTACTCGTAGGCATCTTGCTTCGCCTTTGCCACGGCTTTCTTTGCTTCTTTGTTTCTTGTACTCTTCTGAAATTTTTTCATCTTTGGTTGTTTCCCATAGTTTTTTCGTTTCTTTCCTCCGCTGTATGCTGGTTTGTACTTCTGTGTTCCACCACCACATTTCCTTATTTTCTCTTCTCAGCCCTTTGGAATAACCCAGGGCGTTTACTGTTGCTAGCCTAATCATGTTGGCAGTAGTAGTCCAGTTCGACGGCAGGGTGCTTTCTCCTCCGTTTGCTCGCATTACCGCCGCTCTAAAGTTACTCATCCCCTCCTCCGTTTTGAGCTTCCACCATTTTGTCTGTGGTTGTTGTCTGGGCTCCTTGATTTTCTGGCATCTAATGGTTGTGCAGCATGCTACTGGTCTGTGTTGCTGTGCCACGTTATCTCCGGCTATTACCGTACAGTCTCTAGTCTCTCTCAAATCTCTCCGCCTGCAGATGATGTAATCTACTTGGGAGCGTTTCTCTCCACTGCAGTAGGTAGCACGTTGTTGATCTTTTTTGAAGAATGTGTTAAGCACTACTAGCTCCATGCTTTTTACGAAATCTATGATTTTCTGACCTTCGTCATTTCTTATCTTCAGCCCATGTCGACCAAGGAACTGCTCATCCCCTAAATTCCCTTCACCCGCATGACCGTTAAGGTTGCCTCGTAAGAATAGTCTTTCGTCTTTCAGAATTTCTTCTACTAGGGGCTCTAGCTCGCTCCAAAAACTCTCCTTCTGTGCTTTGCTACATCCGACTTGTGGGGCGTATGCGCTAACTATGTTTACTAACGTGTCTAATACTCGCTTCACCTCTACGACTCGATCTATGTGCTTCTCAGCCAAGATGATGCCCATTCCGTTTCTTTTCCCATCCGACCCATGGTAAAAGAGTTTGTAGCCTCCACCTATTCCTTTCGCTTTGCTGCCTTTCCACTTAGTCTCTTGTACGCAGAGAATGTCAATTTTGCACTTCTCAACCATGTCGGCCAATTCTCTCCCCTTGCCCGTCATCGTGCCAACGTTGTGGGACCCGACCTTCACTTTCGCGTAGTGGGTCCTATAGCGTTTGCGCTTCAGCTTAATGCATTTCCCTCCTCTGTCGCTGCGTTTGCGTGTTGTCTCTGAAGCTCCTTTGTTCTTTCTTAGTCCAGCAGTAGCACATTTTCCGTCGGCACCTGTTGGGCAACAGTGCTGATGTCGGTTGTTGTTATCCCGGGCCTCGACCGATCCGGTGTGGAGTTTTTAAAGTTGATTCACATGTTGTTTTGGCTAGGGTGTTTTATGCCGGATGCCCTTCCTGACGCAAGCCTCCCCATTTATCCTGGCTTGGGACCAGCACTGGTCCTGTGCGCACATGGAGCCAGTGGCTGGGTTTAAACACCAACAAATCACATTCAATTCAATTCAACATTGCTGTGGTACAAATTATTATTATTAATAATAATAATAATAATAATAATAATAATATTTACTTCACTACTTTCCTACTAGGATTGCATGCGCTCAGCCCAGTGTGAGTAATAGGTGAGTAAACGTGTGCGCATAACAACAGAACAGACCTCAGCTTTTTTCCTTTAATTTGTCACCTGTCCGTACCTACCAATATACTGTAAATTAAGTGAAAGCTAAAGTGTGTGTGTGTGTGTGTGTGTGTTGTCAGTCGGCCAGATGTCTCCACAACGACCCCGTGGTTAGCTCCAATTGTGTGGGAGGGTACATATGATTTGACGGTGATTGACAACATCTACAAACAACAGAACATCACCGTGGCAGTCACCGTCTTCGCTCTGGGGAAGTAGGTCTTGACACTTGACACGCACAAAGCATTGTGGGTAATGGTTTGTGATAAAATGTTCAAAAATTTAAACACATTTGCCAGCGTGGCTCTAATGGTGATGACACTAAAAAGGTACCCAAGTAGTGCGACAGAAAACTGTTTGCAAATATGCCACAGCTATCCGTGTCCTGGTGCCAAGGGAGCAAAATTGGCCATGTTCTCAGGGTGGGAGGGGCATCATGTCTCTACCCTGTCAATCAGAGCAGCACTAATCAATCATGGCCGTCTGTCAGTATGCAGAAGAAGGCAAATAGCACTTTAGTTCCATCAAAAACCTCGGTAATGAATCCCTTTAATGACTAACTGAATATGTTCCTGCAGGTACGTACGCTTCCTGAAGGACTTCCTAGAATCTGCAGAGCAGCACTTCATGGTGGGCTACCGAGTGCATTATTACCTGTTTACCGATCGTCCGGACGAGGTTCCCACGGTAACGCTGGGGGAAGGACGTCAGTTGACCATGATAAAAACAGAAACCTCGAACCGCTGGCAGGAAATCTCACTGCGCAGGATGGAGATGGTCGAAAAGCTCATTGAGAAGGAACTCACTGACAAGGCAGACTACATATTCAGTCTCGACGTCGACTCCAAATTCTACGCTCACTGGGGGGCGGAGTCTCTGGGCGACCTTGTCGGCGTGCTGCATGCCTGGTTTTTTGGAAAATCTCGGGAACAGTTCACGTACGAGCGGCGTCCTGAATCTCAGGCCTTCATACCTTTAGAAGAAGGAGACTACTACTACGGAGGTGCCGTGATCGGAGGACGCCTCGACAAAGTGCACAAGCTGGTGAAGACGTGCCGCATGCAGCTGGATGTGGACCGAGCCAATCACATTGAAGCGGCATGGCAGGAGGAGTCTCACCTGAACAAGTACTTCCTGTACAATAAGCCCAGCAAGGCGCTCTCACCTGAATACCTGTGGGACGACACAAAAGGGAAACCCAGCTACATGAAAGTGGTGCGTTTCTCTCAGGTGGTCAAGAATTACGCCGACATCCGACCCAACCCTTAAAGCACACTGTACTGTAATGGGTTTCTCAGGAAAGATAAATGAACTAACACCATTAACTCTATCACCATCATCTCACAGGTTTCAACCACAGACTACACCAAGGTCTTCCATCAGGAAATGTTTGGTTACCCTACATTATAAGACATGTTGATGATTATATTAATAAATTGTGTTTTCCTGGATTTTTAGGTCCTAATTATGTTTGTAAGTTACACAAATGCAATAAAGACAATTCTTAAAGGAGATCTAACTCCATGTCTTCAAACTTCAGTACAGGAACCATGGTGCAGTAGTTGCTCTTCTTAAATATACATTCTCTTTTATCTACCTCATTTGAATATGATTGTTCTTGTGGAACAATGTACATCACTCTTTACAGACCTGAAATACTCAGCACACGTTGTTGACGTCCACTGACCGTTTCACAAAAAGAAAATGGTGTCGTTAAGATTATCCAAAAAAACAATATTGCCAAAGACCTTCCTGTTTTTATGTGACATGTTTAGGCTTTGCAGCATGAGATCAGAATCCCTTACTATCGAAAAACCTCTGCAAGAGTGTCGACATCTTCAATAAGCGATTAATTCTGATCGAGGTCGTGTGGATCCAAAGCCTATCCCGGGAACACTGGATACGGGGCAGGAATACACCCTGGATGGGACACCAGTCCATCGCAGGGCACTATGCACTCACATATTTACAACTAGGGGCATTTTAGTGTAGATAATCCACTTACTGACATGTATTTGGCAAACCAGAGAAAAGCTAAATATACACGATGACAGAGTAAAAACAGTTTGCCATGTTATACAGGGATGGGAGGGGGGGCATTTATTTTCCAGCACACGGAGAGTGAGTTCACATGTTGTTGTAAGGTTCTAACAGAAAAGCAAATAAATCTCAAATAAAAGGTTACTGTTGTTTTATTGGAAATGATGATTGTGTGCTGTGAAAGTGAAAGCACCTTTTACTACTAGTAATAATTAATCTATTATATAGCCAAAATAAATAAAGAATTAAAACAAACTTTAAAATGTTGTGTTTTGGGTATAGTTCTTCAGTTCGTCTGTCGGCGATAGTATTCCTGTTACACCACCACGATCTGTGAACGATTACAAATATTAAAAATGTATTAATGAAGGACTTTTTTTGTGTGAGACTCGAGTCTTCAGGACAGACGAGTTTACACGGTCCTGTATCTCAGTAACATAACAACTGCGTTTGTTCTGTTTTTTTGACTCGAAGAGAAACGCCTGTTTCACGCATGATTTGCTTGCAGGACTTATCCTGGTAGGATTACAGTTTCCCTCCACTGTAAATAAAAGGCCAGAACCTGTTCCAGCATCACGATGCCCTTGGGCACATAGTGACCTCCCCAAAGACGTGGTGCGCTACGGTTGGAACAAGGCGGAAGAACTCGAAACCCAGGGCTCAAATCGAGACTAGACATTCAGAGCTATTGATTCTTTAAACAATGAATTGAACAGGACACACCTGGGCAGCACGAAACACCTGTCAGTCACTTGTTTCAATATTTTTCCCCACTTGACAAAATGGGTGAGGTTCAAACCAAAAGGTGTCGTGTTCTAAGTTGCTCAAGATTTAAATATGAGGAAACGAAAGCTGAAAGTCTGATCTACCGTCTCATATTCGTCTTTTGAGCTCAAACCCAAATGTCTTCACTGTATAGCGAAAGCAATAGAATTGGCCTCGTTGTTCCAATACATTTGGAGGGGACTGCTTGTGGTTGTTGCAAAAAAGTGGGTGGGACAGAGAGAGACCACACATGAAGGAAGGAAGAAATAAAAAAAATGTTATAATCAATCAATAAAGAATAAAGTCTTTCATTTGTTTATGTTCTAATGAAAATAAAACTAAAAGACAGACAAAGACAGCTAAGAGACAGAACGGAAGAGGTGAAAGGAGTGCCGTGATGGTGAGAGCACAAAGAGAGAGAGAGAGAGAGAGAGACGTGGAGGACAGGAGAAACGTCAAAATGCGGTTTTTACAGAATTTATATCTGTTTTTCCTTATTATCGCCGGTTCACTCCTCGGGTATATTATTATTATTATTATTATTATTATTTTATTATTATTATTTTTATTATTATTATTATTATTATTGTCACAATCTCGCTGGCAGATGGCGCTGTGGCGACAACGTGCACGAGCGGCTTCAGAGTGCGCACATGCACGTGCTTGAAGTGCGCATGGACGCTAAAACTGTGTCAAGTGTTGCCAGGTGTCGGCAATTAAGAGAATGGTGACTAGTTATTTAAACCCCTGTGTTGCTTTACACATCGCGCGGCATTAAGTTAAAGTAGAGATGGACTAATGGAGAAAGGATGAACAGAGAAGAAGACGGACTGAATAATGGTGCCAGATTGTGATGTTGCCATGCTCTGTCTGTTTTCCAGTTCCTTAGTTTATGCCTCGTTAAGAGTGTTTATGCCATGCCAGAGTTGAGTGTTTATGCTATGCCTAGTTGAGTGTTTATGCCATGCCTTGGTTAAGAGCATTCATGCCTTGCCATAGTTAAGAGTGTTCCTGTCTTTGTTTAATGAGTATTCATGCCTAAGTTAAAGGAGTGTTCTTGTTCTGAGTACATGATGTGTTCATGCCATAGTTATGAGTGTTTCCTGCCCTAGTTGTGAAGAGTGTTTCCTGCCATAATTAGAGGAGTGTTTCATGTCAAGGTCTGGGTCTAAGTTTGGTGCTTCCCTCCTTAGTTCTAGTTAAAGGAGAAATGTTTAAGTTAGTTAAATGTGGTAGAGTTTCTGCACCTTGTTTAAGTTTCCTGTTCTTTGCTGGAGTTTGAGTTTTATGTTTAGACCTTGTTTCCCGCCTCCTCATGTGTTGACTTAAGTGGCAAATAAAGTCTGTACTCCTGCGATTACTTCCTGTCTTGAGTCCTGTGTCATAACTTCTTGTTGTTACACTGAGTGCTGGTATTTCAACCTCAGGCAGTTACTTTTTAAAGGTTTATTCCAGAGAACTACAACAGCGTGCCCTGCCTATTAAATAAATATAATATAGGTCCATGTTTGTAACACATCTGTAGGGACTGTTTTCATGGATTTGCATTCAGTTTGTAGAATACAAGCCACAGTTCTCAGTTTATTTTTGTGATGTGTGTGATGCGATTTCCGTTTGATCCATTTTTATAATTTTTTTGGTTTGTTTTTGATATTGTTGATCTTTACCACAAAAAATCTACAGTTCTGTCATGAGTGGCTTCATTCTGATGATAGAACTGTTAGCATGTGATACAATAAAATGTTATTACATGCAGAAAATAATGTTGTATTTTGAGGGCGGTGGTCCTCTTACCTTCCCTCTGGTCCCTCAGATCTGAGATCTGATATTAGGTGAGGCTGTTTTTCATACCTCCAGTGTATTTTTGATGCTAAATAATCAGCTCTGCTTAGTTACTGCTCATGTTAAATTGAATCCTGTCAGAACTGTCAGTGTCCTCCACTAATATTGGCACCCTTGGTAAATATGAGTTGTGGAAAAATTGTCTTCATTGTTTAACATTTTGATCTTTTGTTAAAAAAAAAAAAAGACAATCACAAGGTGGCTTAGCTGCACCAAACTTTCAATATTACTTTTTTATAAACTAATATCAAATACTGATGTAACTATAACACTACCAATAATCAGAGGCGAAAATGATTTGTCTGTCTCCTCCAACCCTGTATGACTCATACACTATGAGATTATTCATAGGACCCACATCACCCCAAAAAAAAGTTTAAAATGGGTTTAAGCGACACAGACACCTGTTCACAATGCTCTTTGGGCAGCAAGGACGATTACTTCCACGCCACATAGACCAGTTTACTCCTATTGGATAGTAGTGACTGATAAACCTTCCACTATCATGGGCTGTAGAATCCCTCCATCGCCATCACTTTGTTTACTCGGTAACGCCGTAGAAGTCGATAATCTTCCAACCAAATCTAAACACCCACTCCTCATCTCTCTCCAAATATCGCCAAGAAAATAATTCGGTTAATCTGGAAATCAAAAATATCTATACATATCAATCATTGGGTCAACCTTCTTACAGAATACATCATGTTAGAAAAAAATAACATTCACCCACAAGAAAAATATATTTACATATAATGACATCTGGAACCCATTTTTAATTCATTTTAATCTAAATCAAACACCTGGAACCAGACCCACGCACTCTCCCAATCATATCTCCACAAACTTATAAGAAAGAAGGGGAAAGGATAAAAACATTTGAAAATATTGATACATTTGTGTTTTTATCTGTATATATGCATATACATGTCTATATTATATATTGTTCATATTATTAGTTATAGCACTATTGTCATCATTACCATCTCTGTTATCATTATGATCATTAAGACTATTCCATTACCCTCAATAGTATCGGTCATGTAAGGAGGTCGAGAACGGGTGCACATGCAGATAAGAGTTTTATTGAAGGAGATATAGGCAGACAAATCCAAATCATAAAACAATAACGTGGTCAAAACATGGCAGAGACCAAGGCAATAGTCAAATAACGAGGAAGAGAACCAGATCAAAACCATGAAACAAAGCTAGGAATAAAGGCTTGGTACACCACCGTGACTATAGCAACTGAGCATAATAACTCGCAAAGCCATTGTGTTGAATCAGTCTCTATATACTGTGGAGTGAGTGTGTGTGAGATTGGTAACAGGTGTGTGTGAACTCCGGAGAAGGTGAACGTGTGCGTGTGTAGGAAGTGTAGTCCTCTTCGGCCATGTTTGTCGTTCGTGGTGCATCCTGGGAAACGGAGTCACTGGTTTGCTGAGATCTGACATTATCACTGTTGCCAGCATTGTCATCACTGTCATTATTATCGCCACAATTATGGAAATACCTTTAGATATAGTTATATTTTTAAATATGGGTTTTCTGATTACTATGACTGCATAATCATATCATAATTATATTTATAACCTATTAATACATACTAATAGATGTGATTAATATTAGACTCTGGAAACATATATCTATAAAACTACAAAATTTGTGTGTTATATACTGTAGGTTTGGTACTGGTAAAATAAATCAATAAATCTCATGGCTCTTATTATCTTATCTTACTACTAGTAATAATTAATCTATTATATAGCCCAAATAAATAAAGAATTAAACTTTAAAATGGAGTGTTTTGGGTATAGTTCTTCAGTTCGTCTGTCGGCGATAGTATTCCTGTTACACCACCACGATCTGTGAACGATTACAAATATTAAAAATGTATTAATGAAGGACTTTTGAACTGTTTATGGTTACAGATCTTGTGTGAGACTCGAGTCTTCAGGACAGACGAGTTTACACGGTCCTGTATCTCAGTAACGTAACAACTGCGTTTGTTCTGTTTTTGAGGACATGAAGAGAAACACCTGTTTACCTCCACTGTAATTAAAGGGCCAGAACCTGTTCCAGCATCATGATGTCCCTGGGCACATAGCGACCTCCCCAAAGATGTGGCACGCTACGGTTGGAACAAGGCGGAAGAACTCTAATCCCAGGGCTCAAATCGAGAGTAAACATTCAGAGCTATTGATTCTTTAAACAATGAATTGAACAGGACACACCTGGGCCGCACGAAACACCTGTCAGTCACTTGTTTCAATATTTTTCCCCACTTGACAAAATGGGTGAGGTTCAAACCAAAAGGTGTCGTGTTCTCAGTTGCTCAAGATTTAAATATGAGGAAACGAAAGCTGAAAGTCTGATCTACCGTCTCATATTCATCTTTTGATCTCAAACCCAAATGTCTTCACTGTATAGCGAAAGCAATAGAATTGGCCTCGTTGTTCCAATACATTTGGAGGGGACTGCTTGTGGTTGTTGCAAAAAAGTGGGTGGGACAGAGAGAGACCACACATGGAAGGAGGACGAAATAAAAAAAATGTTATAATCAATCAATAAAGAATAAAGTCTTTCATTCGTTTATGTTCTAATGAAAATAAAACTAAAAGACAGACAAAGACAGCTAAAAGACAGAACGGAAGAGGTGAAAGGAGTGCCGTGATGGTGAGAGCACAAAGAGAGAGAGAGAGAGAGAGAGAGAGAGAGAGAGAGAGAGAGATGGAAATGAAAAAAGAAGCTTGATGAGGCGCCAGGTGAGAGGGCTAATCAAGTCAGAATATTAGGACTTGTAGGAGGAAGGTTATTCATAATTGGCCATACCCGTTGATCATACCCGTTTTCATTCAGCTGTAGAGGTGTTCTGTTTCTTTATTATTTCCACATCATATATTCTCACTGGGGCTGTTCATTTTCTTTAACAGTGCCATGTTTATAAACGAGCAGGTTGAGAAAGAGAGAGAGCTTTAACTCGTCCTGTGTCGCCCCCTAGAGGATGTCTGACCTTCCAAGAGTTCTAATACAACCCCAATACTGAAGAAAGTTGGGACAGTAGGAAAAATGCAAAAAACAAACAAAAAGAGTGATTTGATAATTCAGTTCACACTGTACTATATTGAAAACACATTATTAATACATTATTTAATGTTTTACTTTATGAATTTAATTTATTTTTCAAAAATACACACTCATTTCAAATCTGATGACTGGAACACCAATGGTAAATGGAACACCATTTACCGATGGTCATTTACCAACGGTAAATGACCATCTACTGACCTCTGATCAGGGTTGTGTCTCGCTGCTTGTGTTACTTGACCTTATTGCAGCTTTTGATACTATAGATCATACTATTCTCCTTGATAGATTAGAAAATGTTGTTGGCATTAAGGGAATAGTCCTCTCCTGCCTCAGGTCTTATTTGACCGATCGTTATCAGTTCGTAGATGTAAATGGAGACTTCTCCACGCATACTGTAGGTCCAAATTTTGCCTATTACCTGAAGACACTTAACATAGAAACAGATACTCACATATTCAATTGGAGAAAGAAAAATAAGACACCAGCCGTGAGTGAGAAGAAGCAAGGGTCCAGGTTTATTCGTTCCGTTCCACCACACGAGATCCACACCGTTTGAGATGTCCCAAAATGCGATCTAAAAAAAACAGAGCTGAAGCTCTTCTATTTATACAGTTTTCTTAGGGTCAGGATGACCCAGACATCAATATGTTTTAGAAAGAGCCTTCCCCGAACACCATTAGGTTTTCGAAAGAGCCTTCCCATAATACCAATAGGTACAAGACTCAACATTTCGGAGAGACCTTGGTCTCACGGGGTCCGCTGTTCCCATCGACGGTTATCTCGCGGCCCTAGCCATTCCCATCGACGGTTATCTCACAGGTGTAACTTGGCTCAACTACCCTTATAAACGGCCCGTCTTGGCTCTCTCTTAAAAATTAAGGCCTTCGTCTGTGTTACTCCTGACTTTTTCTCGTGAGAAAAGAATCCTGAACACCTTCAAGTGCATTATGAGTAAGTTTCTTTCACATTTTTCTGTATTTCTCTTTTATAATGCTTTTTTTCTTTTCATATTTGCTCTACATTTCTGTTTTACATCTGGTTATACTGCTTGCAAGTATTTTACCCCCTTTTCTGTACTCCATACTCCACAATATCATTATAATATCCTTATAATCCTTATATTATCCTTATAATATCCTAATACTCCTTTTATTATTCTTATAATGTTCTGTTTTCCTTCTGTATGTGTGTGCGTGGCGGCATAGGCCTCTGTGTGTATGTGTGTCTCTTAGTTGACCGTCCACCTACGCTCTGAGGCCTGCCGCACTAATCAAATACATGTATGGTTTGCGCCTTGCTTATCTGTGTGTGTTGTGTCTTAGGTGAACGTCAGCCCAGTGAATTTTCAATAAAATTACATACTACTCATACTAGGTCTCCCTCGTGTTTATTTCATGTATATTTTATATACAACAATACCTGTCATGAAATAAGGTTTAGGACGGATGCAATCGCAGTTAAGAGGCAAGGGGTCAGATGATCAACATACAGGCATAAACGAGTAAAGGCAAGAATCAAAAACAAGTAACAAGAAACCAGATTAAAAAACCATGAATAAATACAAGGAACAAGGTACAACCGCTTGGTAAATGACAGAGATAATAGCAACTGAGCATATTACTTCGCAAAGACATTGTGAATAAGCAGTCTCTTTTATAGTATGGTGTGACTGTGAGTGTGATTGGGAACAGGTGTGTCTGAATAGTGTTCTGGAGAAGGTGAACATGTGTGTTTGGGAAGTGTAGTACATGGCAGCCATGTTTGTAGGCCACAGTCTAGATTACTGTAATGTCTTACTGTCTGGATGTTCCAGTAGGAGCATAAACAAACTCCAATTGCAGCTGCTAGAGTCCTAACTAGATCCAGAAGATACGACCACATCACCCCGATCTAATCCACACTGCATTGGCTCCCAGTGAAATCTCACACTGATTATAAAACACTATTATTAACTTATAAAGCACTAAATGGTCTTGTGCCACAGTATCTAAGTGAACTTTTGGTTTTCTATGTTCCGCCATGCCTACTTAGATCAAAAGGTGCAAGCTATTTGTCGGTACCTCAAATAGCGAAGGCTACAGCAGGGGGAAGAGCTTTCTCTTATAGAGCACCACAGTTATGGAACAGTTATGGTTATGGTCATACATTATCAATGGGACTGAGCTTCTCTGAGGGTTAAAGTCCAGAATCATCCTTCACACACACACACGCTCACACACACACACACACACACACGCATGCACATACACACGCACTCACACACGCATACACACACACATACACACACACATACACACACATGCACACGCACACGCATGCATACACATACACAGACACACACACACACACACACTCACGCAGAAGACAGACTGAAAGACAGTCTTTGGTACGTGGAGGACAGGAGAAACGTCAAAATGCGGTTTTTACAGAATTTATATCTGTTTTTCCTTATTATCGCCGGCTCACTCCTCGGGTATATTATTATTATTATTATTATTATTATTATTATTATTATTATTATTTTTATTATTATTATTATTATTGTTATTATTATTATTATTATTATTATTATTGTCACAATCTCACTGGCAGATGGCGCTGTGGCGACAACGTGCACGAGCGGCTTCAGAGTGCGTACATGCACGTGCTTGAAGTGCGCATGGACGCTAAAACTGTGTCAAGTGTTGCCAGGTGTCGGCAATTAAGAGAATGGTGACTAGTTATTTAAACCCCTGGTGTTGCTTTACACATCGCGTGGCATTAAGTTAAAGTAGAAATGGACTAATAGAGAAAGGATGAACAGAGAAGAAGACGGACTGAATAATGATGCCATGTTCTGTCTGTTTTCCAGTTCCTTAGTTTATGCCTTGTTAAGAGTGTTTATGCCATGCCAGAGTTAAGTGTTTATGCCATGCCTTGGTTAAGAGCATTCATGCCTTGCCATAGTTAAGTGTTCCTGTCTTTGTTTAATGAGTATTCATTCCTAAGTTAAAGGAGTGTTCTTGTTCTGAGTACATGATGTGTTCATGCCATAGTTATGAGTGTTTCCTGCCCTAGTTGTGAGGAGTGTCTCATGCTTGAGTTAATTGAGTGTTTCATGTCAAGGTCTGGGTCTAAGTTTGGTGCTTCCCACCTTAGTTCTAGTTAAAGGAGAAATGTTTAAGTTAGTTAAATGTGGTAGAGTTTCTGCACCTTGTTTAAGTTTCCTGTTCTTTGCTGGAGTTTGAGTTTTATGTTTAGACCTTGTTTCCCGCCTCCTCATGTGTTGACTTAAGTGGCAAATAAAGTCTGTACTCCTGAGATTACTTCCTGTCTTGAGTCCTGTGTCATAACTTGTTGTTGTTACACTGAGTGCTGGTATTTCAACTTTAGGCAGTTACTTTTTAAAGGTTTATTCCAGAGAACTACAACAGCGTGCCCTGCCTATTAAATAAATATAATAATGCCATGTTTGTAACACACTTGTAGGGACTGTTTTCATGGATTTGCATTCAGTTTGTAGAATACAAGCCACAGTTCTCAGTTTATTTTTGTGATGTGTGTGATGTGATTTCTGTTTGATCTGTTTTTCTAATTTTTTTGGTTTGTTTTTGATATTGTTGATGTTTACCACAAAAAATCTACAGTTCTGTCATGAGTGGCTTCATTCTGATGATAGAACTGTTAGCATGTGATACAATAAAATGTTATTACATGCAGAAAATAATGTTGTCTTTTGAGGGCGGTGGTCCTCTTACCTTCCCTCTGGTCCCTCAGATCTGAGATCTGATATTAGGTGAGGCTGTTTTTCATACCTCCAGTGTATTTTTGATGCTAAATAATCAGGTCTGCTTAGTTACTGCTCATGTTAAATTGAATCCTGTCAGAACTGTCAGTGTCCTCCACTAATATTGGCACCCTTGGTAAATATGAGTTGTGGAAAAATTGTCTTCATTGTTTAACATCATCTTTTGTTAAAGACAAAATCACAAGGTGGCCTAGCTGCACCAAACTTTCAATGTTACTTTTTTATAAACTCTATAAACTAATATCAAATACTGATGTAACTATAACACCACCAATAATCAGAGATGAAAATGATTTGTCTGTCTCCTCCAACCCTGTATGACTCATACAGTATGAGATTATTCATAGGACCCACATCACCCAAAAAAAAAGTTTAAAATGGGTTTAAGTGACACAGACACCTGTTCACAATGCTCTTTGGGCAGCACGGACGATTACTTCCACGCCACATCGACCAATTTACTCCTATTGGATAGTAGTGACTGATAAACCTTCCACTATCATGGGCTATAGAAACTCTCCATCACCATCACTTTGTTTACTCAGTAACGCCATAGAAGTCGATAATCTTCCAACCAAATCTAAAAACCCACTCCTCATCTCTCTCCAAATATCGCCAAGAAAATAATTCGGTTAATCTGTGAATCAGAAATATCTATACATATCAATCATTGGGTCAACCTTCTTACAGAATACATCATGTTAGAAAAAAATAACATTCACCCACAAGAAAAATATATTTACATATAATGACATCTGGAACCCATTTTTAATTCATTTTAATCTAAATCAAACACCTGGAACCAGACCCACGCACTCTCCCAATCATATCTCCACAAACTTATAAGAAAGAAGGGGAAAGGATAAAAACATTTGAAAATATTGATACATTTGTGTTTTTATCTGTATATATGCATATACATGTCTATATTATATATTGTTCATATTATTAGTTATAGCACTATTGTCATCATTACCATCTCTGTTATCATTATGATCATTAAGACTATTCCATTACCCTCAATAGTATCGGTCACGTAAGGAGGTCGAGAACGGGTGCACATGCAGATAAGAGATTTATTGAAGGAGATATAGGCAGACAAATCCAAATCATAAAACAATAACGTGGTCAAAACATGGCAGAGACACATAACGAGGAAGAGAACCAGATCAAAACCATGAAACATAAAGCTAGGAATAAAGGCTTGGTACACAACCGTGACCAAGCAACTGAGCATAATAACTCGCAAACGCATTGTGTTGAATCAGTCTCTATATACTGTGGAGTGAGTGTGTGTGAGATTGGTAACAGGTGTGTGTGAACTCCGGAGAAGGTGAACGTGTGCGTGTGTAGGAAGTGTAGTCCTCTTCGGCCATGTTTGTCGTTCGTGGTGCATCCTGGGAAACGGAGTCACTGGTTTGCTGAGATCTGACATTATCACTGTTGCCAGCATTGTCATCACTGTCATTATTATCGCCACAATTATGGAAATACCTTTAGATATAGTTATATTTTTAAATATGGGTTTTCTGATTACTATGACTGCATAATCATATCATAATTATATTTATAACCTATTAATACATACTAATAGATGTGATTAATATTAGACTCTGGAAACATATATCTATAAAACTACAAACTTTGCGTGTTATATACTGTAGGTTTGGTACTGGTAAAATAAATCAATAAATCTCATGGCTCTTATTATCTTATCTTACTACTAGTAATAATTAATCTATTATATAGCTGAAATAAATAAAGAATTAAAACAAACTTTAAAATGGAGTGTTTTGGGTATAGTTCTTCAGTTCGTCTGTCGGCGATAGTATTCCTGTTACACCACCACGATCTGTGAACGATTACAAATATTAAAAATGTATTAATGAAGGACTTTTGAACTGTTTATGGTTACAGATCTTGTGTGAGACTCGAGTCTTCAGGACAGACGAGTTTACACGGTCCTGTATCTCAGTAACGTAACAACTGCGTTTGTTCTGTTTTTGAGGACTTGAAGAGAAACACCTGTTTACCTCCACTGTAATTAAAGGGCCAGAACCTGTTCCAGCATCATGATGTCCCTGGGCACATAGCGACCTCCCCAAAGACGTGGCACGCTACGATTGGAAGAAGGCGGAAGAACTCTAATCCCAGGGCTCAAATCGAGAGTAAACATTCAGAGCTATTGATTCTTTAAACAATGAATTGAACAGGACACACCTGGGCCGCACGAAACACCTGTTAGTCACTTGTTTCAATATTTTTCCCCACTTGACAAAATGGGTGGGGTTCAAACCAAAAGGTGCCGTGTTCTAAGTTGCTCAAGATTTAAATATGAGGAAACAAAAGCTGAAAGTCTGATTTACCGTCTCATATTCGTCTTTTGATCTCAAACCCAAATGTCTTCCTGTATAGAGAAAGCAATAGAATTGGCCTTGTTGTTCCAATACATTTGGAGGGGACTGTTTGTGGTTGTTGCAAAATAGTGGGTGGGACAGAGAGAGACCACACATGAAGGGAGGAAGAAATAAAAAAAAATGTTCTAATCAATAAAGAATAAAGTCTTTCATTCGTTTATGTTCTAATGAACGTAAAACTAAAAGACAGACAAAGACAGCTAAAAGACAGAACGGAGGAGGTGAAAGGAGTGCCGTGATGGTGAGAGCACAAAGAGAGAGAGAGAGAGATGGATATAAACAAAGAATCTTGACGAGGCACCAGGTGAGAGGGCTAATCAAGTCAGAATACTAGGACCTGTAGGAGGAAGGTTACTCATAACTGGCCATTGTAAATATTCTGAGAAGTTTCCCTTTAGTGCATGTGACAGTCACAGCTGTCTGCCAGTTGAAGACGAACTTCACTTGTGGTGTACATTTACATGCTGCAGTATCAGGTAGTATTGCATTTCGTGATGTAATATGTGAAACAATACACCCACACACACACACCTACACACACACACCCACACCCACCCACACACACACACACATACACACAAAAAGTGATCATGCCCGTTTTCTTTCAGCTGTAGAGGTGTTCTGTTTCCTTATTATTTCCACATCATATATTCTCACTGGGGCTGAGCCTCCCCGGGGGTTAAACTCTAGAATCATCCTTCACACACACACACACACACACTTGTCTTACTGAAAACATCATCACATCAATGATGACATTTTTCTAATCTGTTAACGTAGAGTGTCTTCTGTACAAGTCCCTGTGAATAAACTGCTACTGCAGAATGAATATAAAGCTGTGGTTTGCAGCTGCGCTCGTGTCAGAGATGCTGTTCTAGAAAATTAATCAACACCTTCTGACCAATCACAATCACAGAGCTGAATTAATAAACGCGCTGTGGTAGAATACAGTATGTAATAAGATAGGAGTCATTAAGTAAGTGAGTAAGTGTGTCAGTTCTTCTTTAAGAGTAAAATCTGTCAACCTGCATCAGCAAAGTGGCCACGCCCTTGTGTTACACACACACACACACACACACACACACACACACACTACTAAAGATGGACTGAATCAAAGTCTCTAGCTGTCTTTGGTTCGTGGAGGATAAGAGAAACGTCACAATGCGGTCTGGACAGAATTTATATCTGTTTTTCCTTATTATCACCGTATTAACACTCCTCGGGTAGGTCATTATTGCTATTATTATTATTATTATTATTATTATTATTATTATTATTGTTGTTGTTGTTGTTGAGTGCTGGGATTTCAACTTTAGGCAGTTACTTTTTAACAGCTTTATTCTACGATTTACACTACAACAGCGTGCCCTGCCTAGTAAATAAATATAACATAGTGCCATGTGTACTGTTCAAAGATCTGGAAAAAAGTCGTATTCATCATGTAAACTTTCAGTGTCAATAAAGCCCGTCTGAACTGAGAAAACATTTTTTGAATCGAGAGAGATGCAAAGAATCGAAAGAAATGACATTTTATCAACGTGACGTTTCCTGACCTTT
The DNA here is from genome assembly GCF_023375685.1 of Ictalurus furcatus. Taxonomy (NCBI): domain Eukaryota; kingdom Metazoa; phylum Chordata; class Actinopteri; order Siluriformes; family Ictaluridae; genus Ictalurus; species Ictalurus furcatus. The sequence continues at coordinate 1,426,462 of NC_071282.1, forward strand.
AAGATATTTAAATCCCAGACTGTAAAGTATGTAGCAGCACATCCTACCAAACGAATGTTCTCCCTTCTTTACTCAGTAGTGTCCTGTTGTTCTTCACTCTCCAGGTAGACATAGACGTATTAGAACTCAATTTGCATTTCCCGAGAGAATATTTGCAAACGTTACCTCCGTGGAGACCTTGACGGTTGAAACGGCTCTCTAAACGTGTTTTGATTTTGCCCGGGTTTGTTGGGGGAAACGAAGCCGAACTGCAGGATGGGCAGCGGAGGTCCTCGCAGCATGTGGTGCGTTTCTTCAGTTCGGACAAGGACCTCGTTTCTTAGATTGTTATGTACTTCTTGAAAAAGAGACGGGGGGGATTGTTAAGTATGCTTATTGTCCTGTAATGGTTAAGGACAATGTACTTAGCGTGAGTGCAAGCAGATGGACATCAGATACATATAAAGTGTAGATAACACAAGACAATGCAAATACAAACAAAGAAAACACAGCAACTATGCTGAAAACAGTGCAACAAACACAAACTATACAAATTACACATTCAGTGCCAGACAATTACAATGTAGGAACAGAAGGTGCAAATATTACACAGGTGCAGTTTAACGTACAAATATTTATTTAGAAATGTGTGCTCCGTAGTGCACAGATACATACAGTGCTGTGGAAAAGTATTTGCTCAATCCTGATTTCTACTGTTTTTGTGTAGATCTCGTACTAAATTGTTTCAGAAATGAACACAAAATCTAATATAAAACAAAGACGACCTGAGTAAACACACACAATGCAGTTTTTAAAAGATAATGTTATTTATTGAAGCGAAAAAGTTATCCAATACTAACTGGGCCTGTGTGAAAATGTATTTGCCCACGTTGGTTATTAATTCCCCAAATGGGGTTGATAATGGGGTTCAGCTGGACTAGACACGACGAGACCTGATTACTGCAAACCCTGTTCAACCACATCAAAGCTTAAATAGAACTTTTACAACAGCAGGAAGCTGGTTAAAAGTTCTTACCCAGTAACACACAACACCAAAGTGGAAAGAAATTCCAGAAATGATGAGGGAGAAGGTGATTGAAATCCATCAGTCTGGGAAGGATTAGAAAGCTATTTCAAAGGCTCTGGGACTCCAAAGAACCCCGGTGAGAGCCGTTATCTCCAAATAGAAAAACTCAGCTCAGTAGTGAACCTTTCCAGAAGTGTCCGACCTTCCGAAATTCCTCCAAGAGCACAGCACCTACTCATCCAGGAAGTCACAAAAGAGCCGAGGACAACATCAAAGGACCTACAGGCCTCTCCTGCATCAATAAACGTCACTATTCATGACTCCACTATCAGAAACACACTGGACAAAAATGGCTCCATGGAAGAGTGGTGAGGTGAAAACCACTGCTAACCCAGAAGAACATTAAGACTCGTCTGAATTACATCAAAACACACCTTGATGATCTTCAAACCTTTTGGGAGAATGTTCTGTGGACTGAGGAGTTGAAAGTGGAACTGTTTGGAAGACAGGGGTCCCGTTACATTTGGCATAAACCAAACACAGATTTCCACAAAAAGGACATCGTACCTACAGTGGCCGGGGCAGCTTTGGATCAGGTGGTAGAGCGGGTTGTTCATGCCTCCACATGCCGAAGCATCCTTGGGCAAGACACTGAACTGTTCCCGATGGCAGGCTAACGCCTGGCATGGTGTGTGTGAGTGTGTGTGTGTGTGTGTGAATGTGTGAATGAGAAACAGTGTAAAGTGCTTTGATTAAAAGGTATATAAGTGCAGACCATTTACAGTCAAGCATGGTGGAGGCAGTGTGATGGTGTGGGGATGCTTTGCTGATTCAGGGCCTGGGCAACTTGCAATAATTGCTCTCTACCTAAAGGAGAACGTCCCGTCTTCAGTCCGTACGTTGAAACTCAAGCGCAACTGGATTATGCAGCAACTTGGAACACTTGGATCTCAGGGAATCACACAGGACTTATCTGGGCTGGACTCGTACAGTTTACTCATGGACAGCAGGTTATACCCGATTATCTTTTCTGAAGAACGGATGAGCAGGTGCTACAGTTCTCCTTTGGCCTGAGCAGAAGCAGCACCAAAGCAGACAATTATATACTGTAGGATGTTAAGATGGAATCAATGATAGCAGAAGAAATCTGCTGCCTTTCCTGAGCTCTTTTTGTGACACAGGTGATGTGTCTGTGTAACCTGAGATCGCTTGACTGGACAATGCCAGGGTATTTGAATGGCTCAACCATGTGCGTGCTCCTGGTCACAATCTATTTAGGCAGGTCCTTAGAGGTGCAGTCATGTGTATATCAGGAAAAGAGTAGGTAGGAAAGGACACACCCTAGAGGTGTGCCAGTGCTGAGGCTTATGGCTCCCATCAATCACCTCTACAGTGATTGTATTAAAGGCTAAAGATAAAGTCAACAAGCAAGATCCTCACATAAGTTTGCTCAATTCTGTCCTAAGCTTCTTTGGAATGATCACGTTTTCGGTTGAACTTTTAACCAGGAGTCTGCTGAGATTTGTTTGCAGTTAAATAAATATTGTCAATTCCTCTACTTTACATGAAGTCCCTTATGAAAAACAACATTTCTGTAACTTCACTCAGAATGTAACAGACCTCCATATTTGGATTTTAGTGTACCTGATTCTATAGAATCATATTATTTGCGACATTATTTGTCAATATTCTTTTTAAAAATCAGTCTGTAGTGTCACATATTTATCACGGGATCATAAACTTGGTGTGTGTGTGTTTTATTCATCAGGATCAGTTACTTCAGCTACACATCCTCCTGGTTCAGGTAAGAAATACACACTTACTCACACCCACCCACACAGTTGAGCGTGAGCAGCCGTATGTGTGTGTGTGTGTGTGTGTGTGTGTGTGTGTGTGTGTGTGTGTGTTTCATTTCTAGGAAATCAGCCGTTCCAGGTCCGTACTCCTTGATTGTTCTCTAAATGAGTTATACTGCTTCTACCTTTTGAAACATGGCAACTGCAGTAAACTTTCACAAACACATTAAGAGCACCTCCATGACCTTAATCTACTTTAAACCCATCTGTGTTTCGGCTATGCTGAACTGCCCCTACGTGTGAACGAGTGTACAGACGTATATGCGTTCTGCCCTGTGACCTTGACCTGGATGAGGCAATTACTCAATGTGTACGAATGAATTTTAATCCCATGTGTGATGTTGTGTGTTTGCAGAGGTGTGTGGGAGTGCAGACTGACTGTGTGAGTACCCAAACTCTTATAAACACGTTTACCTTTATTGTTATACGTCTATACGGTGCAGCCGCTCAGGTTTATATTCACCGGGGTTATTAGTTTTCCAATTTAACCGGTTTGTTACAGGTTTTTCACACATAACCTGTCAGTATCTATTCGAAACGGCTCAAATTCACATGGAAAATAAACTATTCTGTCCGCAGGCCAGATGTTGATTGAACCTACTTCGTTTGTTTAAATGAAGACCATTTTTTTTTTTTTTTTTTACAGGATGTTAATGCACTAAATAAACTAACAAGATGCCTCCAGTCTCTGAGATGTTTTTTTTTCCCCCTCGACAAGCATCGTAATTTATCCAGGATATATACAGTATGAAATGATATAACACAGCAGTCAAGTTTCTTCTCCATTTTAGCTAGTTAAGTGGTAAGCTTTTTTGGGTATTGAGATGTCGATTCGGTGTCCTTCTCTGAAAAACACAAGGACTTATTTTCGTCTTGAGCACAATAAGCATTGTGTGTCAACAACTGGGCCTACTTCTTTTCAGATGTTTGCATACAAGGTTTTACGTTGAAAGTCAGTTTTTCATCTCCTTTGCCTGGTGCAGATAACTCAAGGTCAAAGAATACCATTAAGACGTTGAAGAATTTAGTGCTCAGTCAGGGCTTGGTGAAGAGGTGGGGTCTTGAATCTTTCTTTGTAAATCAGCCAGGGGACGTTCAGAAACTACCCGCTTATCAGAAATGGTGGGAATAAAGTGTTGATGCATGCCTTCCTTGTAAGATGAGATGATATTTCACTGATCAGCTCCATGAAGTGAAATATCTGAAGTCTTGTGACTACACAGCGTTTCTGTCAGGGTCACTGTAGTTACTGAACCACTGCTAAGAATTTCTTTAAGAAGACTAACTATATAATGATTATACTGGTTTCATAACAAAATCCACTGAACTACAACGAAACCATTAAAACCATCACGTATTATGGTTTTGAAACGTGCCTAATTTTGTTTGAGGTCTCATACAGTAGATTTACACGCATCCGAGGTTAAAAACACTTTAACGTGCTCATAATTTAAACTGCAGTATTACCTTCTCCCCCAGTGTCACAAACAACTCCTTAAATGATCCGATTCTTAACGATTCATTCTAAACTCCTCCTTTCAGAGAGCATACTCTGTTCTGATTGGTCAGATGTCCCAGCGAGCAGGTGATGAAGACGAGAGGCGGGGGTTTTTCTTACAAACCTTAAGTAGGTTAATACAGGAAGTAAAGTCTGGAATTACTAACGACTCGTTTCCGCTGTTCAGAATCGGTTCCTTCATTTGCGACTCAATCACTACGTTTGTCATGCGCTTAGATTTTTGAGACTTTTTTTCTTCTTCTTTTTTTTTACATTCACAAACAGCTTTATAGCACACTACATGAAATGGAATATTTCATCAAACACAATTATAAACAAAACTCTGACTGTTATAGAAACAAGAGCCACAAGGGGGAGACATGCACCAAATGTCACATTGTAGATCGCAGGGCTGGTAAAAGTGCACAATAAGAGCTCAAAATAGCTCATTAAAAACACAATAGAAAACGATATAATGCTCAGTTGTAGTCTGTGTTTGTTGAATCAAGTGCTATTTTATTCATTCATATATATTCAATTAGTCTTTTTTTTTGTTGTTTGTTTGTTATATGTGAAATTTTTAATCCGTCGCGTTGCATTGTTTACATTTGACAGCAAAGAAGTCTCCATTTACTATGCCAGTTTTTGTTGTTGTTGTGGGTTTAAAGGTGTTTGGGTTTATAGGCGGTGGTATAGATGCTATTGAAAGAAGAAAAGAAAGAAAAATCTAAACAGTTTGAACACTTCCACTCAAGAAAAATCTGATTTGTATAATTTGTATGAGCATTTAGAAAATCAACTTAAGCGTGTGCGTGACAACTCTGAATATAACTTTCCTACAGAATTACTGACATCATTTTTGGAGTTAAGTTGCCGAGCCAGAATGCAGCACGGAGGTATTGGGTGAAAGAAAATCCAGTTCAGTAACAAAGTCATTGTAGTGAAAAGCTTTTTTCAAGTGTCAGAGAATTACATGGACAATGTTTATTGGGGTTTAAGGGGAAAATACCCAGTGTGGATGTTTCAGCTATGAATTACTCCCACGCAACTTTACACCCTTTCCTCTCCTTGTCTGTCTGTGTGTATTGTGACTAATATATATATATATATATATATATATATATATATATATATATATATATATATATATATATATATACACACACACACACATACACACATATATATATATACTCATATGCACATAAGTCTGTACCTGCTCATCTTTCAGGGAAGAAAAGCATGGTAATACGGACCTAATCTTTCCTCCGAGGTGAGAACACACACACACACACAGACACACACACACACACAGACACACACACACACACACACACACACACACACACACATGTGTCTCCTCTTCTTTGACACGCTGGTTGCTGTGATGCTGTGGGACATTGCATGTCTTACTTCACCATGCCAAAGATTACACACATTTTTGAATCAGTTTATGTGGCTTGTCCACCATACACATCCCTACAAATGGGCTGTTACTATAGAAACGAGTCCGGATTACAATGAGCACATCAATATAAACACCAACAAATCAGATTCAACAATTCAACATTGCTGTAGTATAAATGAATAATAATAATAATAATAATAATAATAATAATAATATTTACTTCACTACTTTCCTACTAGGATTGCATGCGCTCAGCCCAGTGTGAGTAATAGGTGAGTAAACGTGTGCGCATAACAACAGAACAGACCACAGCTTTTTTCCTTTAATTTGTCACCTGTCTATACCTACCAATATACTGTAAATTAAGTGAAAGCTAAAGTGTGTGTGTGTGTGTGTGTGTGTGTTGTCAGTCGGCCAGATGTCTCCACAACGACCCCGTGGTTAGCTCCAATTGTGTGGGAGGGTACATATGATTTGACGGTGATTGACAACATCTACAAACAACAGAACATCACCGTGGCAGTCACCGTCTTCGCTCTGGGGAAGTAGGTCTTGACACTTGACACACACAAAGCATTGTGGGTAATGGTGTGCGATAAAATGTTCAGAAATTTAAACACGATTGCCAGCGTGGCTCTAACGGTGATTACACTAAACGGGTACCTAAGTGGTGCGACAGAAAACTATTTGCAAATATGCCACAGCTATCCATGTCCTGGTGCCAAGGGAGCAAAATTGGCCATGCTCTCTGGGTGGGAGGAGCATCATGTCTCTACCCTGTCAATCAGAGCAGCACTAATCAATCATGGCCGTCTGTCAGTATGCAGAAGAGGGCAAATAGCACTTTAGTTCCATCAAAAACCTCGGTAATGAATCCCTTCTATGACTAACTGAATATGTTAATGTAGGTACGTACGCTTCCTGAAGGACTTCCTAGAATCTGCAGAGCAGCACTTCATGGTGGGCTACCGAGTGCATTATTACCTGTTTACCGATCGTCCGGACGAGGTTCCCGCGGTAACGTTGGGGGAAGGACGTCAGTTGACCGTGATAAAAACAGAAACTTCGAACCGATGGCAGGAAATCTCACTGCGCAGGATGGAGATGATCGAGAAGCTCATCGAGAAGGAACTCACCGACAAGGCAGACTACATATTCAGTCTCGACGTCGACTCCAAATTCTACGCTCACTGGGGGGCGGAGTCTCTGGGCGACCTTGTCGGCGCGCTGCATGCCTGGTTTTTCGGAACATCTCGGGAACATTTCACGTACGAGCGGCGTCCTGAATCTCAGGCCTTCATACCTTTACAAGAAGGAGACTACTACTACGGAGGTGCCGTGATCGGAGGACGCCTCGACAAAGTGCACAAGCTGGTGAAGACGTGCCGCATGCAGCTGGATGTGGACCGAGCCAATCACATTGAAGCGGCATGGCAGGAGGAGTCTCACCTGAACAAGTACTTCCTGTACAATAAGCCCAGCAAGGTGCTCTCACCTGAATACCTGTGGGACGACAAGAAAGGGAAACCCAGCTACTTGAAAGTGGTGCGTTCCTCTCAGGTGCTCAAGAATAACGCCGAGGTCCGATCCAACCTTTAAAGCACACTGTAGTGTAATGGGTTTCTCAGGAAAGATAAATGAACTAACGCCACTAACTCTATCACCATCATCTCGCAGGTTTCAACCACAGATTACACCAAGGTCTTCCATCAGCTCAGGAACTTGAATGTTCATGAAACCAAAACTTCCTAGATCATTATATTGATAAATGGTGTTTTCCTGGGTTTTTAGGTTATAATTTTATGTTTGTAAATGAACTCAGTTACACAAATGCAATAAAGACAATTCTTAAAGGAAATCTAACTCCATGTCTTCAAACTTCAGTACAGGAACCATGGTGCAGTAGTTGCTCTTCTTAAATATACATTCTCTTTTATCTACCTCATTTGAATATGCTGAATAGGTCGAATCATTTTGAAACTGGAGAAGTCATTATAAGTCGCGTTTTCAGTTGAATTTGGGGAAACCACTCGAAGCATTCGTTGTGTCAAACTATTTCAGCTGCTTTTGTTTGATTTGTTCATCGCAAACAGCTGAAAGTCTGTCAGTTTTGACAATAAACCTGATTTGCACTGGGGGTTGAATCATTTTGATTGCAACTGTACTTATTTATTTATTCATTCAGATTATTAAAAAATAATATGGTACCGAGTAAGCAACATTAGTAAAAAACAATGTGTTTCCCAAATCAGGAACACGTTATTTACAGTTGACAAAAGTAGCCATCTAATAATATCTGATCAGATTTACTTGGGTTCTTGGGTTAAGTACATTCCAGGACAATCAGAAAGGTTCACTGGATTCACTATCAGGATCATTGATGTGTGTGTGGAGCGGAGGCTAGCCCGTCTGGTCCGATTCCAGAGAAGCATACTACTGTCGCACAAAGTGCTGAAAATGTTCATGTTGGTTCTGATAGAAAGGAGTCAGAACACACAGTGCATCACAGCTTGCTGTGTATGGAGCTGCGTAGCTGCCACATGCCCATGCTGACCCCCTGTGCAATGGAAGAAGGTGGGCTGGTCTGATGAATCACGATTTCTTTTGCATCATGTTGGAGGTCGGGTGTGTGCGTGTGTGTGTGTGTCGGTTACCTGGAGAAGACATGACACCAGGATGAACTATGGGAAGAAGGCGAGCCGGCGGAGACAGTGTGATGCTCTGGGTGATGTTCTGCTGGGAAACCTCGTGTCCTGGCCTTCATGTGGATGTTACCTCGACACGTACCACCTACCTAAACACCGTTCCAGACCGAGTACACCCCTTCATCATAAGAGTATTCCCTAATGACCGTGGAATAATGCTCCCTGAGACACTCCAAAAATTGTTCAGGAACGGTTTGAGGAACATGACAAAGAGCTCAAGGTGTTGACTCGGCCTCTGAATTCCCCAGATCTCAATCCGATCCAGAGTCTGTGGGACGTCCTGGACAAACAAGTCCGATCCATGGAGGCCCGACCTCGCAACTTACAGAACTTAAAGTATCTGCTCCTAACGTCTTGGTGAAAGATTCCACAGCACACCTTCAGATATCATTCCATTTATGCAGTGGTCTTTTTTACCCATCATTTCACCCGGACAGTTTTATAAGTTTTACCCATCTTTGTACTGTCAGGAAGGTGCAGATACAAAGAAACTCTCTGTATTCTTCTTATTAACAAGCACAATTAAACTTATCGTCACTCACCGACTTCACCATCAGGTCCATCCAAGTTCAATTCGGATGTTCTATTGCGCCTTTTCACCCTTGCTTTCTTATTCTTAAGGTTGACGAGTGGTTTATTTATAAGGGGGTAATTTATACCCTTATACGCCACCATGAATGTATGCAGTCAATTCCTTTGGTGCCTCGATCAGAGTAACCACACGATCTAGTTCATGACATTAACTGTGGATTAACTGTGACAAACAGAATCATCTTCAATTGTCCAAATACTTATTTGTCTACTTTTGAAAAGGATCTTTTTTTAAACATGGGGTTTCCAAAACATCAAAATACTAAAAATAGTAACAAATAAAGAAATTTTAAACATCCTATTATTTTTACTGTAACAATTTGTAAACCCTAAAATATATATCTTTCATTTTCAATGCCATTAAATCTTCCAAGCATAAATACTTTACAATAAATAAATAAAATAAAATAAAATAAAATAAACATTTGTATGCCACTAATACTTGGTTCAAAAAAAGAGATTTGCTTGTTAAATAATATTATATTATTTACAATTACAATAGAAAGCTTGTTATGTAATCAACATTTATTCATTTTGCAATGTATTTTCAATACATAAGTTTTTAAAGTGTGTGTGAGTGTGTGTGTGGTTGAGTGTGTGTGTGAGTGTGTGTGTGGTTGAGTGTGTGGTTGAGTGTGTGTGTGGTTGAGTGTGTGTGAATGTGTGTGTGGTTGAGTGTGTGAGTGTGTGTGTGTGTGTGTGTGTGTGTGAGTGTGTGTGTGTGTGAGTGTGTGAGTGTGTGTGTGTTTTTTTTATGCACACACACACACACCCACACACATTCCTCTCTTTGTCAGTTTGTACATACACAAGCAATAAGTCTGTACCTGCTCGTCTTTCAGGGAAGAAAAAAAAGCAAGGTAATACAGACCTAATCTTTCCTGCTGGGTGAGAACACACACACACACACATACACACACACACACACACACACACACACACACACACACACATTCCTCTCTCTCTGTCGAGCTGAACATGTGCGTCTCCTCTTCTTTGACATGCTGGTTGCTGTGATGCTGTGGTTGATATGGCTTATCTGGAATTACTGATCTAATGTGATGCGTCTTTACGATTAAGATTGACACTGGAGTTAATCCCACTTGCTATTGATCTCAAGACTTTCCTGATTTTCCTCAGAGAGATTTTCCTTCACCACGGTCGCCTCAGGCTCGCTCATTAAGACTCGAAACTGCATCCAGATTTCAGTAAAGCTGCTTTATTGTTAAACGTGCTATAGAAATAAAATCAATTCGTTACGGAAGGAATAAAACGAGTTACCACCCTGAAGTGGATCATTTTACAATAGTAATGTAACAGCCGTGAAACGAGTTATTTCCTGTTCTTACACTCGTTCCCTCACCAGCCTCTCTTTTGTTTCTCTGTGTTGAAGTTACAGTTTTATCTCTGACTGGTGCAACGTTCCGACACTTCAGACTCCTTCCATAAAACTTACATAAACGTCTCATTACATGTCTTACTTCACCATGCCAAAGATTACACACATTTTTGAATCAGTTTATGTGGCTTGTCCACCATACACATCATCTACAAATGGGCTGTTACTATAGAAACGAGTCCGGATTAGAATGAGCACATTAATATAAACACCACAAATCAGATTCGACAATTCAACATTGCTGTGGTATAAATGAATAATAATAATATTTTAAACCATAAAACTTTTATCTTTCATTTTCAATACCATTAAATCTTCCACAAATAAATACTTTACAATATATATACAATATATATACAATATATTTACAATAAATATATTATTTTTTAATAAAACACATTAGTATACTACTAATCCTTGGTTAAAAAAAAAAAAGAGAGAGAGATTTGCTCGTTAAATATGTAATATGTAAATACAGTCCCCCTTTGATGCTCTTGGCCAAAAAGAGGCATCACATCCACCCCCTTTATACAGATTACACCTCCGGAATTGGGCAGGTGCCCCGTGACGGTGAAGCCCTGCCTAAGGTTGTCGTCCTCTGGCCACTGGAGAATCTTACCCGTCATTGGGTCATCACCTCATGCACACTGGTTCCTGATCCCTCCAATTAGGCAAAACTTTATCATAAGGTTTGTTTTATAATTTGGTACTATATAAAACATGTCTTGGATTAGGAAGAGAGGAATTCAAGTATCACAGCCAGCGGGAACGTCTTAACGTGATCCTTGAGTTATCTGCGATTTTGGCGTCTTGATAAAGAACACATACAGCATAACATAATGCACTGGCAAACAGTGAGGAGTATACATGTGCAAACAACAGTTTTGAAGGTTACATGATAAATTAAATCTGAATAAGCAATAGATAAGTCTCTGTCATGCATCCGTCATGGATTGAATGACCTTGTCTGTTGGGTAACATTTACTTACGGAAAGTAATAATTTCCTATAGACCATGTTGACTCTAGTCTCATATGAAATGAGGTGATATTTAACAGGCAAAGTGTCTGGCTGCTGATGACAAGGATAGAGAAGTGACAGAGAAGAAGTGATCAAGAAGGGTCATAGTTGCATATTGTTACAAGCCCTTTTTTTATGAGAGATGAAAGATAGGGCAGATGTGATGGTGTGAATGTCCTGTACAGTCTCTTCTTCCTCCCGTAGTCCCTCATGGAGATAATCATCTGTTTACAAAACCTACAGCCCCACTAGGGCCTTAAGCTTAAGTTCTTTCTTGCAGAACTCTTGTGCACTAATCCTACTATATATTCCCAGATTCTTCCAGATGTCTCCAAGTACCCTCTCCACAAACCCCAATAACTTCTGCCTGAAGGTGGTTTCCCTGGGATGATTTGCTTATAGATCTTCTGTTAGGTGGTCTGTGGATGAGCTGGTTGCTACAGCACCATGATACCTCAGGAATGCTGTTGAAGAGATACCTTCTGTCACACACTCTCCCTGGTACCGTTCATCCAAATCTGGAATCGTCAGATTCACTAGAGCTGGAACATGGATCCATTGGACGTTGTTGATTAGCACTCCGGGATAGGGTTTCGTCACCATACCTGATGAAGGAACTGATTACTCTGGCACTCTTGCATCTTTACTGCTGTCAGGAGGGTTGCCATCATAATTATTGACATATTTATTTCCTTTGGTTAGGAGATACTGAAAAACACATGTAAACAGAAAGAATGGCCCTCCTTTTGTCCCACACAACACATCACACAACACCCTCTAAACACACACAATAAATAAAATAATCAGTAAAACATTACAAACACATACACGGATACGATACAAAATATCATGCCGCAGTCTTAGGTGGAACCCACACTGGAGTGTCACCACATCTGTACAGTAACATGTTGTCATGTATGATTAGCTATGCATCATGCTTGGTAAACGGACCGTCTACAATAGAGTGTCCATTGTTCTTCGGTCTGATTGCTTCTGTTCCTGATGGGTCACTCTGTTGAGTGCTTTTCAGGCCTACCGGTTCTCTAATGTTGATAGCTGCAATTGATTCTAGCTCTGTGACACCTGACAATGTTATTCCTTCTCCATGTGAGCACGCAGTTCCTCATTCTCCTTGCTCAGTCAGTTTACCGTAGCCTGAAACTGGTTAAGATCAATTGTAGGATCTGTTCTCCTAGACAAAACTTTTCATTCGCTAGAAATGTGTCCCTCTTTGCCACATGAATAGCACACTGGGGGGTTATCAGGGTTATAAGGAGTTGGACTCTCCTTTTTATCTCCAGTAGCATGGCCCTCGTTTATCCAGGAAACCTTGCGACCTACATTCGGATCTTTTGACACCTATTGCTGACACGGGATGAGATTTCTTTGAATTATCATTACTGTTGTAAAACTGTGTCATTTTGGCAATAATGTCATTACACTCATAGAGATGCGTCACATGCATTGCCACACCAGAACAGGTGAGTGGGTCACACTTGCTAAGTAGGACAGATTAGAAGCTGATATCAGGTAATATCAGGATTACCAGTGAACGTTTTAAACGCCTCCAATAACCATTCTGAAAATGCCACTGGGTGCTCCCCTTCCCTCATAGTCATCTCAGCTATTTCATCCCAGTCAACTGACATCATTCCTAAAACTTCAGGCAATGCCTGTTTCCTTTCCAATTTATTTGCAGTTCTGACCTTCATTTTCTCAAGGCTCTGGACAGAGTATCGGGCAGACACAGAGTCAGCACCATGCATGCATCACCATCTATAAACTTGTACATGTCTGAATATTGCTCCAGGTTTTTCAAAAACTCTAAAGGATTTTGTTTGATGGGGTCAAACTTTCCAATATTCTTAATCACAGCTTCTAGTTCGTTTGGATTAAACCTTCTGACCTTTGTAGAAGTCACTGGCCCCTCCCCTTCTTCGCTATCACGCATGCGGTGAACTGGTGCCATTGGAAATCTAACTGTGTAGTCAGAGTGTTGACTATTGCTAAATGAGTGAGAAACTATGTCGCAACCCTCATCACCAACGTCCTGAAAACCTGAAACTCAGTTATAAACCATGGCACCCACAGATCTCTCACTGGTGTTTTTCTCACCTGACAAGCGGCCTATGTTTCATCCAACTCACCGGACAGTGTTTCAACAGATGATCCAAGCATGCTATTGTTAGTTTTAAGAATTGCGATTCTGCATTCTGATCTTTTCCTCTTTCTAGATCGTTTCACTAGCCTGGTACATTTTAGTAGAAATCATCCCGTCACCGGGTCTAGAATGAAGCCGTGCATTTTCAGCCTCCACTTCATCTAGCCTTCGCTTAGTCACTTTATACGAAGCAAAAACCGCTTGAAGCGCATTTGCAACTTTTCTTTTTTCACTTGTGAAAAATGTTTGCAGACGAGACAGATGACTCCTGTCCTCCTGAATCCACAGGGCCCCGCCCTATATATTTGAACCATTAGCCTGTGGCGTGACTACAGAGGAAAACAAAACAAAACCAGCCGCAGAGTGGTTGGAAGGAGTGTCTGAATGGTAGTTAGATTGTAGACTTGCGCTTTTCATGAATAAAAGGTGAAGACTCTTCCCTTCAACACGGACTCTCGTTGCATAGTTTTGCAAGCGGCGGCTTGTGGAGCTTTACGCGGTTTAATTAGCTCAAAAGGCAAGTAAAACTGTTGGTTAAAAATTTAGACACGTACCTCCGAAGTCCACCTTTCTCCAATTCTCGTAGCTCTCCAGAATAAACACGCTTGAACTCTTACACCACTGAAACAAACACCTGCGACCCATTTGAACGTCTCTCTCATCTACTAAATCTGTAGGAAAGCACCACATGCTGTCATGAATAATTAAGAGACAGCGTCTTCTCATAGGATAAGAACACGCAGGCTCATGAATAATAATGAGACACTGATGAGTCATCGATGTACTATTGGAAAAAAAAGCTAAAAATTAACCAGTTTTCTCCTACAATTAAAATGAACGGCTCTCCCAGAGCCATATGAGAATCGAGGTCAACAGAGTAATCAAAGTCAATAACCAAAACAGCAGACAGGATACAAGGCGAAGTATTACGCTCAGTTGCTTAGTCTCTGTTGTTATTCCAAGCCTTGTATAGTGTTTGCTGTTCTGGTCCTTTGACTTTGATTAAACTGCCATACTTGCACTTGCTTCCGTCTCAGCCTCCATTGCGTGACAATCCGTCTGGTTGTCCTACACACAGCGACACAACCAAGGCAGGTTTTATGATAAATCCAAATTTTTTGTAGTGTATTTTTGTAGGTTTGATCGGTTTTGAAAGTATCATGAAAGTAAAGTCATTAGGAATCTGATGACTTTTTACATCAGGCAATCAGTAACGTAATCAGATTGTCATTTTAAAGTAGTAATTAGCAGTCTGTAGTGGATTTGTTTTTGTTTTTTTGCATGTGTATATGTGGCCTCAGACTCAGAGCTTCACATTTAGCAGTGAAATGATCAAGTAATGCAGGTCCATTTTGCATAGAGAACATGTGTTCATGTTACATTCAACTGGTAGCACTGTGAAAAGCTGACGCTCAAAAGACCACGCAAATGAACGTGCGTTTACAACATGAATTCAACCATCCATAGTAACCGCCTCACAGTCACGCTAACAGTCATGCTAACAGCGGTTTAAATTAGGCTACTAGTTTAAACCTAACATCGTGGGATGGCGCAAACAAAACTAATAACTAACCGTCCTATACCGTTCGCACGGCTGGAATTAAATAAAGTAAATTAAAGCTGAAAGTCAGCCCTTTGAACTCATATTCATAATTAAATATAGCAATAACTTTGCAAACATGGAAGGATTTATGGCCCTGGGTGTAAAACTGTAATAGCTGTTCTTCCCCTATATTAACAACCACCAACCGTAATTGCCATGCAGCACTTATTCTGTTGTTTCAACATCGTTCTTACAGAAACTACTCATCAGAAATCCTCTACTTACACAAAAGCTGCTTAAATTCCATTTCTGAAAGACAGGTTTGCGTAACGTTTCAGCGTTCATGCGTTGTCTGCATAAGCTGTGCACCATCAGCATAGAAACTGAAGCTAATTCCAAACAGCAGTTCAGTAAGTTCAATTACACACAGTATTTGCAAGGGAAATTACACACAGTATTTGCAAGGGAAATGGGTCTGTTTATACAGGAAGCACTAGAAAGGCAAGGTACATACTGGGGACATGTTAAAAATGACAAGATTTCAAATAAGTCAAAACAAAGTAATTTCACAGCAAAGTAACATTAATAGGAATAGCAGCAGCAGCAGCATCATCTTCATCATCAAGGTGGTTTAGTGGTTAAGGCTCTGGGTTACTGATCAGAAGGTTGGGGGTTCAAGCCCCAGCACTGCCAAGCTGCCACTGTTGGGCCATTAAACAAGGCCCTTACCCTTCTCTACTCCAGGTATGCTGCATCATGCCTGCACTCTGACCCCAACTTCCTGACATGTGAAGAAAAGAATTTCATTTTGTATATGTATATGTGATCAATAAAGACTCATTATCATTATCATCATGGAGTTCAGGCACACGGTGGCTTAAAGCACTTCTATAAGTCGGTCCGGATAAGAGCATCTGCCAAATGCCATAAATGTAAATGTAATACGAACGCCATGTCGTTGTGAGTTTACTAATACAGTGAGGTCAAATGAGTTTCGTTTTACTCCAGTGCGTATGTACGTCCACTTCAGATTTACACACACATAAAGTCTTTTGATTTTGTACTTTATACAAAAATGATGTCTTCGTAAGCATAAAAAAAAGATATGTTTAAAGAAATAATATTAACAAGGAAAAAAGTATTTGGATTCCACAAATGACCAACATTAGCACTTTGTTGCAAAGCTGTTCCTAAGAAGTGGTTAGGTCTTTTTTTTTTTTGTAGCACTGTGGTTCCCTCTGATGGGCACGCAACTTCAAAATTCTCCATAATGTACGATGGGATTTGAATCAGTCCATTCCTGTTACCTTTGATGACGCACAATGCTTCAGTACTGTTAGCAGAGAAGCAGCTCCACATCGTGACACTCCCATCACCGTGTTTCACAGTATGGTGTTCTTGGGATCTTGGGTTCTGTTGTTGCTAGGACTACGGTCGCTGCGATGGTCTTGGGACTGCAGTTACCACATACAGTTTTACACTCAAGTCTCCTTTAGTGAACAGTGGACTAGTTCAACAAACAGACTTCATATTAAACACCATAATGAACTTCCCTTTACCTTCACACTAACCGATGTTACCCAGATGAGGACGGGTTCCCTTCTGAGTCTAGTTCCTCTCAAGGTTTCTTCCGCATATCATCTTAGGGAGTTTTATCTCACCACCATCTCCACACGCTTAAAACCTTTATCCTGTGTTTATATGTTTCTGTAAAGCTGCTTTGAGATAATGTCAGTTGTTATAAGCGCTACACAAATAAAACTGGATTGAACTTCACTCAGTCACTGTGTTTCCATGACACACACACACACACACACACACACACACACACACACACACACACACACACACACACACACACACAGGGGAATCGGTAAGGATTAGGCGGGATTTCAGTTCCAGAGAGGCCCGGCTGCACTCAAAGCTCTTTTTTTTTTTCCAGGCTGATATTGTGGACTTTTTTTATTTTTACACTGTGGACTAGCTGAAAAAAATATTGTGGTGTGTGTGTGTGTGTGTGTGTGTGTGTGTGTGTGTGTGTGTTCTTAATGCAGACAGCTTGAAGCACTTCACACTCCAAAACAGAGTTTTATTTGTTTAACAGATGGCGAAGAATGCACACAAATGTTGTCCGATTAACAAAATAATAAATAAATAAATAAGAAAATATATAAAAAGTTCCTTTTTCCCCCCAGGGACAGAACGATCACTTAATGGCCTAGATATTTATTTTTTTAAAGAAACGAGAAGTAGTTCTACAGAGTTGTTCTAATGTTAGAAAGTCAGAGAAAGGGATAATGGATGTTTGTTAGTGGAATGTTCACACTCAGTGTGATCGGTGAATCGACTCTGAATCGACTCTGAATCAACTCCCTGCAGGAACTGAGTCAAACACGCAAACGCGTTAGTTGGGTTTCAGCTTTTTAAAATATGATTATTATTTTTAATGAACGTGCTGAAATAAACCCGGACTGCTCCACACATGATGCTGTAAACTCTTTATTTAGATCATTATCTGATGGAGCACTGAGCAGCGGCTCCGTGTTCTTCATTTGTTTTGACATTTTTTTCTGTCATTGTATTTCTGAAGTTATTTGGAACTGTGTTCATCTTACATAATGTAAACCTTTAAAAAATCTATTTGTATTTACATGTTCGACAAAGAATGAGTCCTGGAGCATTTTTTTTTTTATTATTGTCAATATAGACAATACACGTAAAACGTAGAAGAAAAAGGAAAGGGGAAATGCAAAAGAAAGAAAAAAAAAGAAAAAAAAACATAAAAAAAAGGAAAAGGAAAAAAGAAGAAAAAAGGCTAAAAATTATATTTTTTTAATGGGGAGAAGCAAAAGGAAGAAAAAAAAAGAAACAAAAAAGATGAAAAGTAAAAAATAGAAAAAAAAATAAAGAAAAATGGAAAGGACAAAAAGGGATAAAGGGAAATTTATGTTACTCCAAACATAACAGTGCATCTTAGCATTGTTATCCAGAGAGAGAGAGAGAGAGAGAGAGAGAGAGAGAGAGAGAATTGTGAGAGAAGCGAGAGAGATTCAGCATGTCCGTCTAGTTCCTCTTTAATAATCTTGTAGACGTGAGCATAACAGTATCCTGGTGTCAGTCCATCAAACTGTTCTGGCTGTCAGTGTAAAATGAGTTGTGTGTGTGTGTGTGTGTGTGTGTGTGTGTGTGTGTGTTGTTGTTGTTAGCTGCCACACACACACACACACACACACACACACACACACACACACAGGAAACGACTGCATATTTCACTGGGTATCGCAGCAGTACACCTGTTTTCTTGATAATGTATTCTTTTAGAAAGAAAATTTTTATTTTAATCTTTTAAAATGAGCTACAATATATGATTCATTACATTTGCATGAATGGTACAGTAGTAGACCAAATAAAGTAAATTTTTTAGTGCGGATCAGCGTGTGAAGGTTTGTTTGTGGTTTTTTTGGCAAACAGCATCAGACCATCCCCCATCTCTCTCTCTCTCTCGCGCGCGCGCGCATATACACATATACACACACAGACAATTATGGACTGATCTAAACTCTTTTTCGGTCACTGCTGGAGTGGAGAGAAAAGTTTTTGACTAACATGAGGAAAGTCACAATGCGGTTCGGACAGAACTTCTATCTGTTTTCTATAATTGTCATCGTTTCACTGCTGGGGTATGTCAGTGTTATTGTTCATATTATTATTATTATTAGTAGTAGTAGTAGTAGTAGTACACTGAGGCAGGTATTATTTATGAGAACGGTCTCAGATTTCAGATTCAGTAATATCATTCTGACTTACTCAGTGAATAAATGAAATAAAGTGATCATAACACACCCGGAACTGAACTGCTTAATGCGTGCCAAAAAAAAAGAGCGTGTTTAAATGTTCAAAGGGATTTACATGCAGGTTGAACTTTGAGATCAAAGGATTTTCTGGGTTGTTTTTTTTTTATCTATACAGATTGAGCCGTGGGGTGATTTGGTTTAAGGTATAATTTGAAAGTTTACACTTACACAGTTTTAGAGGAAAAAAAGTTAAACGAAACCTGTTTAATAATGCCAGTCACTTCCTGTCCAAGAACCTGCAGCTTTTGAAGCCCGAGGACGACTGCGCTGTGTGCGTTTTCTTTAAAAACAATAGAAGAGTGTAGAAGTAGTGTAGAGTAGAAATGTTTAGTTCAGCAGAAATGTTTAGTTCAGCAGAAATGTACAGCAGAAATGTTCAATAAAAATGAAATTGGAAAAAAAAAAGAAGTAGTGTAGAGTTAAGTCAGACAGGAGCACGTGCGTGGAAAAGCTGTTCTGTATGAGCAGATTGGCGGAGTGCTTAAAGCACTGTGTTACTGATCGGATAAAAGCCTCAGCCAAATGAGAGAAATCAAAAATAAGCTTATTTTAAGCATAAATTCTTGTTTCTAGCTTTGACATTTGCTGGTGTGAGTTAATGGATTACTCTCGTTAAAACATGTCTACCTGTGTTCTGACACGCTGCGGACTCTGACGTTGCTTCTCAGATTTGCCACAATAACTGCCTCTACTGTACTTGCAACACGTTGTACATATATTTATAGTTATTTCATTAGTGACTGCATATTGTCCATGTGACATCAAAATGGTACATAGGGCGCCCTCCAGTAATATTGGCACCCTTGGTAAATATGAGGAAAAGAAGGATGTGAAAAATCTGTTTTTATTGTTTAAACTTTTCATCTTTTGCTAAAAAGAATTCACAAAAATACTCTGCTCTCATGGATATCAAACACAACACAGGTTTATCAAAAAGAATATTTGTTGTATATAGGCGTGCAACAATTATTGTCACCCCTATGAATTCATATGAGGAATATATATTTCAAGTATATTCTCATTACATTTTTTTAAAATACACCTGGGTGAGTAGGAACAGGAAATTGTTCAACCGTGACTTCCTGTTTCACGGGGGTTTAAATATGAGATAACACACAGGCCAAATTCCCTTAGTCATTCATAACAATGGGTAAGAGCAATGAATATAGCTGTGATGTGCAGCAAAAGCTGCATTGAAAATGCCCATTTCCACCATCAGGGCAATAATTAAGAAGTTCCAGTCAACTGAAATGTTACGAATCAACCTGTAAGAGGATGTGTGTGTGATTATATATTGTACAGAATATTTCCCTGACAATTATTCATTAACTTTCAGTTGCATTCAATAGTTGCTGAGTGTGTTTGTGCTGTTTTCCTCTACAGGTTAGTATACCTTAGCTACACTTCTTCAAAAAGCAGGTATGTAGTACAAACACAAACAAATAAAACACACCAGTAGGAGAGTGTTGGGGGAGACTCCTGCTTTTACTGGTTCTTTAAATGCAATCAGAGGAATCAAGGAAGACAAGATGCTTCTACATAAAGGACACATCAATAAATGGGAGGTGGAGGGTCTGAGATTGTATTACAGTGTTGGGGCGGGGTCTGAGATTGTATTACAGTGGGGGGGGGGGTCTGAGATTGTATTACAGTGAGGGGGTGGGGTCTGAGATTGTATTACAGTGAGGGGGTCTGAGATTGTATTACAGTGAAGGGGGTCTGAGATTGTATTACAGTGGGGGGGTCTAAGATTTTATTACAGTGAGGGGGCGGGGGCTGAGATTTTATTACAGTGAGGGGGCAGGGTCTAAGATTGTATTACAGTGAGGGGGGGTCTGAGATTGTATTACAGTGAGGGGGGGTCTGAGATTGAATTACAGTGAGGGGGCGGGGTCTGAGATTTTATTACAGCGAGGGGGCGGGGTCTGAGATTGTATTACAGTGAGGGGGCGGGGTCTGAGATTGTATTACAGTGAGGGCGCAGGGTCTGAGATTGTATTACAGTGAGGGGGCGGGGTCTGAGATTTTATTACAGTGAGGGCGCAGGGTCTGAGATTGTATTACAGTGAGGGGGTCTGAGATTGTATTAAAGTGAGGGGGCGGGGTCTGAGATTTTATTACAGTGAGGGGGCGGGGTCTGAGATTTTATTACAGTGAGGGCGCAGGGTCTGAGATTGTATTACAGTGAGGGGGTCTGAGATTGTATTACAATGAGGGGGCAGGGTCTGAGACTGTATTACCGTGAGGGGCCAGGGTCTGAGATTTTATTACAGTGCTGGGCATCACAACTCACTGTTATCAAAGATACAGTATGATATTGTCTCAGAAGTATGGATAGGCCACTGTTAATAGCCTATATACATGTATGTGAATGCTATAACGTGTGTGTGTGTGTGTGTGTGTGTGTGTGTCAGTCGGCCAGATGTTGCCACAACGACCCCATGGTTAGCTCCAATTGTGTGGGATGGAACATTTGATCAGAAGATGATTGACAACATCTACAAACCACGGAACATCACCGTGGCAACCACTGTCTTTGCACTAGGGAAGTACGTTCTTGCACTTATCACATGCAGAACATTGTGGGTGACAACTGTGTTAAAGTATAAACCTTTGTTTCTCACGTTGGTTCCTCCAGATCTTACATATGACTCGTTATCAGTTTGCTAATTATTATCTTCAGGGCTTAATCTTCTTCATTATAACCTGAATCAATGTTCCTGCAGGTACGTACGCTTCCTGAAGGACTTCCTAGAATCTGCAGAGCAGCACTTCATGGTGGGCTACCGAGTGCATTATTACCTGTTTACCGATCGTCCGGACGAGGTTCCCGCGGTAACGCTGGGGGAAGGGCGTCAGTTGATCGTGATAAAAACAGAAACCTCGAACCGCTGGCAGGAAATCTCACTGCGCAGGATGGAGAGAATCGAGAAGCTCATCGAGAAGGAACTCACCGACAAGGCAGACTACATATTCAGTCTCGACGTCGACTCCAAATTCTACGCTCACTGGGGGGCGGAGTCTCTGGGCGACCTTGTCGGCGTGCTGCATGCCTGGTATTTCGGATCATCTCGGAATCATTTCCCGTATGAGCGGCGTCCTGAATCTCAGGCCTTCATACCTTTTGAAGAAGGAGACTACTACTACGGAGGTGCCGTGATCGGAGGACGCCTCGACGAAGTGCACAAGCTGGCGAAGACGTGCCGCATGCAGCTGGATGTGGACCGAGCCAATCACATTGAAGCGGCATGGCAGGAGGAGTCTCACCTGAACAAGTACTTCCTGTACAATAAGCCCAGCAAGGCGCTCTCACCTGAATACCTGTGGGACGACACAAAATGGAAACCCAGCTACATGAAAGTGGTGCGTTTCTCTCAGGTGGTCAAGAATTACGCCAAAATCCGACCCAACCCTTAACGCACATTGTACCTCAGTAGGTTTTGCACTAGATTGATTACTTCATGCTGTGAATTACATGAATTATCCATATAATACGATTCTTCATGGAACATAACTGAACTACGTTCGCTCATTCTAGTACCCTCATCTCTCAGGTTTCACCAACAGAACACCAGGACTTTGCTTTCCCTTGGTAACACCACCTCTTTGTGGCAGTTATCCCAACTGCAATGTTCTCTCTCTCAAAGCTCTCACATCCTGTAACATGCTCATATTCTTGTTTTTTTGTTTGTTTTTTTTACACCGGAGATAAAAGAATGCCCATAAATACCATTAAACGCTGGCCTACAATTCTTAATCGGGGTGTTGATTGGTCAATGTTGATTTTCTTCATAGTCCTCTGTTTATGTTGATAAATGGCAATCACCCATAAATTACCAGGCACACAAAACTCCATAAAAAGGCCGACTTCACAGAGTGGAAATCACAAAATTGCTACTAAACAGCCCAACAAAACCTCGCAAGAATTTCTCTGAGGCGTTAGCTGAAATACTTTTGATTCACATACCTCTAAGAAAATTCATTTTCTTTTTATTTAAAGTCTTTGTGCTTTGAAACACGCTACGTTATTCGGTGTGTTGAAGTAATTTCCACTGAAACAGGAAGTCATTGCGGGACATATTGAACGGCTCCTGCAAAATTTTAAATAGCCGATAGCATTGAGTTTACCTCACAGCCTGGGTTAAACCGTACTTGACTGTTAACAACATGGGTTTTTATGACGTTGTGGGCGGGGCAACATCCAAAAAAGGATTTCTAATTCACAAATGTTCATATACATACATACATACATATATATATATATATATATATATATATATATATATATATATATATATATATAAAATTTATTTTTTTTTACTGTTAGTGCTATTGTGATAACTTGACAGGTTAACAGAAGTATTTTTCGCCTACCTCTGTGTGCAGTCATAAAACTATATGCCTGAATTACATTTTGATTTATATTTTGTTAAAATGTCCTTTTCCCCCCTGTGAATTAAATCCACTAGCCCTGTTCACTTTCTTTCGAGCAGATTGAGAGTGAGTGAGAGAGAGAGAGAGAGAGAGAGAGAGAGAGAGAGAGCTTTAACTCGTCCTGTGTCGCCCCCTAGAGGATGTCTGACCTTCCAAGAGTTCTAATACAACCCCAATTCTGAAGAAAGTTGGGACAGTAGAAAAAATGCAAAAAACAAACAAAAAGAGTGATTTGATAATTCAGTTCACACTGTACTATATTGAAAACACATTATTAACACATTATTTAATGTTTTACTTTATGGATTTAATTTATTTTTCAAAAATACACACTCATTTCAAATCTGATGACTGGAACACCAAAAAAGTTGGGACAGTCAACTGTTTACGGCTGGGTAACATCAGCTTTTCTTTTAATAACACCTATTAAGCGTTTGGCGCTGAGTGAAGACACCAGTTGGTTAAGTTTAGCAAGAGGAATTTCCCCCATTCATCCATTATACATTTCTTCAGCTGTGTAACTGTACGTGGACTTTGTTGCCTTATTTTGTGCTTCATAAAATGCCACACGTTCTCAATGGGAGACGGGTCAGGACTGCAGCAGGCCATGCTCGCACCCGCACTCTCTGCTTACACAACCATGTGCTTGTAATCCGGGCAGAATGTGGTTTGGTGTTGTCCTGCTCTGGATGGCAGTGTATGTTGCTTCAAAATGTGTACATATCTTTCTGCATGAATGATGCTTTCACAGATGTGTGAGTTACCCATGCAATGGGCACTGACACGTCCCATAAATGGGCACTGATACACCCCATACCATGACAGAAGCTGGCTTTTGGACTTGACGCTGATAACAGCTCGGACAGTCCTTTTCCTCTTTGTCCCGGAGAACACAATGGTTGTTTTGTCCAAAAACTATTTGAAATGTTGACTCGTCAGACCACAAAACACTGTGCTACTGTCCATCTCAGATGAGACCGAGCCCAGAGAAGTGGGTGGAGATTCTGGACAGTGTTGATGTATGGCTTCTGCTTTGCATAGTAAAGCCTTAACTTGCATCTGTGGATGCAGCGGCGAATGGTGTCGAGTGACCAAGGTTTACCAAAGTAATCCCGAGCCCATGTCAGGATCTCCATTACAGTCTCATGATGGTTTTTACGACAGTGACGTCTGAGGGATCGGAGATCACGCGCATTCAGAAGTGGTTTTTGGCCTCGCCTTTCACACCGAGATTTGACCAGATTCCTTGAATCTTTTAATTATATCGTGCACTGTAGAAGGTGAAATGCCCAAAATCCTACCGATTTGTCTTTGGGGAATGTTCTTCTCAAAGTGTTGGATTATTCTCTGACGCATCTGTTGGCAGATCGGCAAGACTCGACCCATCCTTGCCCTTGAAGGACTCTGCCTTTTCTGGAGGCTCCTTTTATACGATGAATAGACGATTGCCTCACCTGTTTCACATCACCTTCTTATTTCAACTTGGGTCTGTTGTTCAAAATGTAAACAAGTCATTTAAACCAAGCATTTACTAAGACTGCTAAGTGTTTCATACTTGTAGATTATTTCTTAATCTTTCACACCTAACTGTTTTACAAACGTCTGTAGCAGAGTTATTTATTTATTTATTTTTGCCACATCGTGCCTTTTTTCAAATAGTAAAGACAAACTGTTCACACAGGTGTGTGTTCGTTAACTGGTTAGGAATCGGATCTCCAAAATGTTTTAACAGTGCAGGTCATGCAAATGCATTTTTATTCAGAAAGGATTAACCACCAATGATTAGAGGGCCAATATTTCTCCTAATTTAAAGTATGAAATTTCTGATCTGTTTGATTTTTATGCATTTGTGGTGCTATGTTTTAACCCATTGTTTATGTGTATAATAAAACATTTCTTAAAAACACTATTTATAGAGACAATATTTCAGATTTTTTTACTTACTAATATAAATGTGGAATGTAGAACATAATAAAGGAATTATCATCAATAACAGTTTAAATTAAAACAAGCAGTTTTATAACTAACCCTGTAGATGATAATGTCACTTATACACTTATGCACTGCACACTTGTACATTATACACTTATGCACTATACACTATCCACTTATACACCATACACTTATACACTATACACTATACACTTATGCACTACACACTTATACACTACACACTTATACACCATACACTTATACACTATACACTATACACTTATGCACTACACACTTATACACTACACACTTATACACTACACACTTATACACTATACACTTATGCAGTATACAATTATACACTACACACTTATACACTTATACACTATACACTTATGCACTATACACTTATACACTTATACACTATACACTATAAACTTATGCACTATACACTTATGCACTATAAACTATACACTCATACACTATACACTTATACAGTAACCACGCTCTTGTGCATTCAGCTGTAGAGGTGTTTTGTTTCCTTATTGTTTGTGTATCATACATTATCAGTGGGGCTGAGCTTCTCTCTTGACTTTCACTCACACACATACACACACACAAACACACACGCATACACATGCACACACACACACACTAAGTTTATGAGACCGTGTTAAATATGTGACACTAGAGACTGATCTCGACAACTAATACGATCCCTTACAATCAGATACACTAAAATCCGACAAGGCAGACTACATATTCAGTCTCGACGTCGACTCCAAATTCTACGCTCACTGGGGGGCGGAGTCTCTGGGCGACCTTGTCGGCGTGCTGCATGCCTGGTTTTTCGGAAAATCTCGGGAACAGTTCACATACGAGCGGCGTCCTGAATCTCAGGCCTTCATACCTTTTGAAGAAGGAGACTACTACTACGGAGGTGCCATGATCGGAGGACGCCTCGACAAAGTGCACAAGCTGGTGAAGACGTGCCGCATGCAGCTGGATGTGGACCGAGCCAATCACATTGAAGCAGCATGGCAGGAGGAGTCTCACCTGAACAAGTACTTCCTGTACAATAAGCCCAGCAAGGCGCTCTCACCTGAATACCTGTGGGACGACACAAAAGGGAAACCCAGCTACATGAAAGTGGTGCGTTTCTCTCAGGTGGTCAAGAAGTACGCCGAGGTCCGACCCAACCCTTAAAGCACACTGTACTGTAATGGGTTTCTCAGGAAAGATAAATGAACTAACACCATTAACTCTATCACCATCATCTCACAGGTTTCAACCACAGACTACACCAAGGTCTTCCATCAGGAAATGTTTGGTTACCCTACATTATAATACATGTTGATGATTATATTAATAAATTGTGTTTTCCTGGATTTTTAGGTCCTAATTATGTTTGTAAGTTACACAAATGCAATAAAGACAATTCTTAAAGGAAATCTAACTCCATGTCTTCAAACTTCAGTACAGGAACCATGGTGCAGTAGTTGCTCTTCTTAAATATACATCCTCTTTTATCTACCTCATTTGAATATGATTGTTCTTGTGGAACAATGTACACCACTCTTTACAGACCTGAAATACTCAGCACACGTTGTTGACCTCCACTGACCGTTTCACAAAAAGAAAATGGTGTCGTTAAGATTATCCAAAAAAACAATATTGCCAAAGACCTTCCTGTTTTCATGTGACATGTTTAGGCTTTGCAGCATGCGATCAGAATCCCTTACTATCGAAAAACCTCTGCAAGAGTGTCGACATCTTCAATAAGCGATTAATTCTGATCGAGGTCGTGTGGATCCAAAGCCTATCCCAGGAACACTGGATACGGGGCAGGAATACACCCTGGATGGGACACCAGTCCATCGCAGGGCACCACGCACTCATATTTACAACTAGGGGCATTTTAATGTAGACAATCCACTTACTGACATGTATTTGGCAAACCAGAGAAAAGGTAAATATACACGATGACAAAGTAAAACCAGTTTGCCCTGTTATACAGGGTTGGGAGGGGGGACATTTATTTTCCAGCACATGGAGAGTGACTTCACATGTTGTTGTAAGGTTCTAACAGAAAAGCAAATAAATCACAAATAAAAGGTTACTGTTGTTTTATTGGAAATGATGATTGTGTGCTGTGAAAGTGAAAGCACCTTTTACTACTAGTAATAATTAATCTATTATATAGCCCAAATAAATAAAGAATTAAAACAAACTTTAAAATGGAGTGTTTTGGGTATAGTTCTTCAGTTCGTCTGTTGGCGATAGTATTCCTGTTACACCACCACGATCTGTGAACGATTACAAATATTAAAAATGTATTAATGAAGGACTTTTGAACTGTTTATGGTTATAGATCTTGTGTGAGACTCAAGTCTTCAGGACAGACGAGTTTACACGGTCCTGTATCTCAGTAACGTAACAACTGTGGTTGTTCTGTTTTTGAGGACTTGAAGAGAAACGCCTGTTTCCCTCCACTGTAAATAAAAGGCCAGAACCTGTTCCAGCATCACGATGCCCTTGGGCACATAGCGAGCTCCATGAAGACTTGGCGCGCTGCGGTTGGAACAAGGCGGAAGAACTCGAAACCCAGGGCTCATATCGAGAGTGGATATTCAGAGCTATTGATTCTTTAAACAATGAATTGAACAGGACACACCTGGGCCGCACGAAACACCTGTCAGTCACTTGTTTCAATATTTTCCCCACTTGAAAAAATGGGTGGGGATCAAACCAAAAGGTGTCGTGTTCTAAGTTGCTCACAGATTTAAACATGAGGAAACGAAAGCTGAAAGTCTTTCAAACACAAATGTCTTCGCTGTATAGCGAAAGCAATAGAATTGGCCTCGTTGTTCCAATACATTTGGAGGGCACTGTCTTTGGTTGTTGCAAAAAAGTTGGTGGGACAGAGAGAGACCACACATGAAGGGAGGAAGAAATAAAAAAAATGTTCTAATCAATCAATAAAGAATAAAGTCTTTCATTCGTTTATGTTCTAATGAACGTAAAACTAAAAGACAAAGACAGCTAAAAGACAGAACGGAGGAGGTGAAAGGAGTGCCGTGATGGTGAGAGCACAAAGAGAGAGAGAGAGAGAGAGAGAGAGAGAGAGAGAGAGAGAGAGATGGAGACAAACAAAGAAGCTTGACGAGGCGCCAGGTGAGAGGGCTAATCAAGTCAGAATATTAGGACCTGTAGGAGGAAGGCTACTCATAATTGGCCATTGTAAATATTCTGAGGAGTTTCCCTTTAGTGCATGTGCATATTTAGTGCATAATATAGCAATATCAGATCAAGGATTAGAACGTTTTTCTCCCCTTACAGAGACTGAACTAGCTTCATTAATCTCTTCAGCAAAATCATCAACTTGCATATTAGATCCTGTACCTACATGTTTCTTTAAACAGATTTGTCCTGGAACAATTGAACCTCTTCTAAATATAATCAATTCTTCCCTTAGCACTGGCTATGTACCTAAATCATTTAAATTAGCAGATATTAAACCCCTGATTAAAAAACCTGACCTTGACCACTCTCAACTGTGCAGCTATAGACCTATATCTAATCTCCCCTTCACCTCCAAGATATTAGAAAAAGTTGTACACAGCAGTTATGCTTGTACTTACACAGGAATAACATTCATGAAATGTACCAGGATTTAGACCTCATCATAGCACAGAGACAGCATTAGTTAAAGTAGTAAATGACCTACAACTGACCTCTGATCAGGGTTGTGTCTCATTGCTCGTGCTACTTGACCTTAATGCAGCTTTTGATACTATAGATCATACTATTCTCCTTGATAGATTAGAAAATGTTGTTGGCATTAAGGGAACAGTCCTCTCCTGCCTCAGGTCTTATTTGACTGATTGTTATCAGTTCGTAGATGTAAATGGCAACTTCTCCACGCATACCTGTCATGAAATTAGGTTTAGGACGGATGCAATCGCAGTTAAGAGGCAAGGGGTCAGACAATCAACATACAGGCATGAATGAGGCAAGGCAAGAATCAAAAACGAGTAAAAAAAAAACTAGATCAAAAACCACGAATAAATACGAGGACCAAGGTACAACCGCTTGGTAAATGACAGAGATAATAGCAACTGAGCATATTACTTCACAAAGACATTGTGAATGATCAGTCTCTTTTATAGTTTGGTGTTTGTGAGTGTGATTGGGAACAGGTGTGTCTGAATAGTGTTCCGGAGAAGGTGAACATGTGTGTGTGGGAAGGGTAGTCCATGGCAGCCATGTTTGTAGGCCACAGTGTAGGATGGGAAATGTAGTCAATGCTTTGCTGTGACATGACAACACCAAGGTTAAAGGTGGTGTTCCACAAGGTTCTGTTTTAGGCCCACTGCTTTTTACTTTATATATGCTACCTCTAGATCATTCTGTTTGTGAACATGGAATTAGCTTCCACTGTTATGCTGATGATACACAGTTGTATGTTTCAGCGAAGCCAGACGACAGACAGCAACTTAATAAAGTCGAGGATTGTGTAAAAGAGTTTAGATGGTGGATGCTTATTAACTTCCTCTTATTTAGACCGAATGTAGCTAGAAGTAATCTTTCTGATCTCACAGTAACTCTGGATGGACTTTCTGTTTCATCATGTGCAGGAGTAAAAGACCTGGGTGTGATTATTGACTCCAGTCTATCATTTGATGCTCATGTAGATAATATTACTAGGATAGCCTTCTTTCATCTCAGAAATATTGCTAAGATAAGAAATATATTCTCACTACATGATGCAGAAATTTTAGTTCATGCTTTCATCACCTCTAGACTAGATTACTGTAATGCCTTTGTAGCACTTGTATGCTTTAATACAACTTTATTGAGCTACTGGACCAGTTCTAGGTTCAGATGGAGTGGAGTAACGGTGGAAAAAGTTAGACCAGAGACCAGGTACTTTAAATACAAAAGCCAGCAGTTTACTGAAGGTCAACAAAGACAATACATTAAACAGACATCAGAACCAATGAATAGTCCTGCAAGTAGCATAAGGTAGGTAGAACCCACTTTAACCCTTTTTTCCCCTCTTTCCCTTTCCTTCACCTAGGTCACAAATAATTTGGTTTACCTAGCTTATTTTATTAGATTAGACCGGTCTAAGTATTTTATTTTAGGTTAATAGGGTGGGCCTATTTTCTCTTTTTTTATCCCTCGAGTTAACTCTTTTTCCCTCTCCTTACAGGTGAGAAAACATTTATGTCGGTTCCCAATCAAAGTCAATTCAAGTAAAACACTCTTAAACCTTGTGTTACACAACGTAGACTGGAGGCGGATGCAGGTGCAGGTCACAGTCTTTATTAGACACAAAACTCACGATTAAAGTAAACGCGGTCTTCACCGGGAAACGAAAACATTCGAGGCATGGAACACAAACGAGACTACTGATCCAAACAGTACTAACCAGGATCAACTACAAGCACGATATAATACTGAGCGAAGTGCTCAGTCACCCAGGTATTTAAATAAAGAACATGATTAACTCAAAGCATGGACACCTGGGGCAAATTAAAGTCACTTAATACAAAATGCTCAATCCGGAAGCGAGCGAACAAAGACAATGTCACGTGACTCGTCAGGAGTCGAGCCACAGCGCCCTCTGCTGGCCGTGGCGTAACACCTTGACTCATAATATTCACAATAATGAAACAGAATACAATGTGAAGTAACACTTCAGATCCAGTTCAAGTTCAGTTTCACTTATACCTTCAAATTCAATTAAGATCAGGAAAATTCAGTTCAGTTCCAAGGGAAAAAATTAGTCCCAACACTCCTACCGCTCTGACAGCGAGTTTACTGGCGTCCCATCGTACACAGCAGATCCTCTCGGGCACGAAGAAGCCGAGTTGTCTCTAGAAACTTTGTCCATGGGTTTGGCTCGCCATCTTGTATCCCGTGTCTGTGTTTGTGCGTAGTCCCCACACGCAGCAGACCAAAGTCCAATTTCAAACAGGAACATAAGCAACAACAAAAAAAAAACCTGACCTGTATAACAGGTCATAAAAGAAATAAATTATTCTAACCACATGAATAAAGCAAATACCCCTTTACAATTTCTGTGAAACGTAACATTACTGCTACATTACTGTACATGTTTAACTAGGCCTCAGAATAGTGACTGAGAAGTACCTCTCTCCTGCCGTCAGGCCGATACATCTTTTACCTTTACATAAGCTAAAACTCACATTTAATCAACTTAACACAATATAAATTCACCCTTTACTTCTTTAGCTAACTCAAAGTTATTACTGGTAAATAGTGTTTGTGGCTTTCTCCAGAGTTACATCGTTAGCTCTTTGCTAGGGTTTACAGCATTCACTTCACAACAGCATTTGCAACACTTCAAGTAAAAGGGGCTGAAACTCACCAAAAACGTTGTGGTTTTCTTGTATTTAATCTTCATTAATACCCAAGCAGGTAAGTATTGTTTTTGAACTTCTAAACCAACTCTTCACAAAAGCTTTTAACTTTTTAGCTTAGTCTGTCTGCTACTCCTCTCAGCTCCCTGCTCAGTGCTGCTTCAAAATGGGCCTCCAAGTCTCTTCAAGGGGAAGCGTCACCACAATTCCTTACAGCCATACTTTTATTTGTTTACATTAAGTCACTGTCAAACTGTTTTTAATCATACTTAATTGTTTCTTACATGTAGGTGTCTTAACTGATTAGCTTATTTATGCATTTTATGAATTATTTATTGGTGATAATTCAACGTGGGTTACACCTTACTGTCAGAATGTTCCAGTAGGAGCATAAACAAACTCCAGTTAGTCCAGAATGCAGCTGCTAGAGTCCAGAAGATATGACCACATCACCCCAATCTTATGCACACTGCATTGGCTCCCAGTGAAATCTCACACTGATCATAAAATACTATTATTAAACTATAAAGCACTAAATTTTCTCTCGCCACAGTATCTAAGCGACCTTTCGGTTTTCTATGATCCACCACGCCTACTTAGATCAAAAGGTGCAGGCTATTTGTTGGTACCTCAAATAGTGAAGGCTACAGCAGGGGGAAGAGCTTTCTCTTATAGAGCACCACAGTTATGAAACAGCCTTCCAATTAGTGTTCGGGACTCAGACACAGTCTATAAGGCTACACTTATACACTATACACTTATACACTATGTACTGAGAGACTGAAACAGCACCCAGCACCTGAGTGGCCTGTGTGGAGAGAAATGGACGAATCCTTCTGATGTTGTAAAGGAGAAATGGACATGAGCATGTCAGATTAGCAATGTGAGAGGAAAAATACAGTTGACTGTCCATGGTTACCCAAAGGTTGTGTGCAGTAACCGAAGTTCTCCAGGAGGCATGAAAGAAATAGTAGTTATTGATTAGATAATAGTGAATTTCCGAATTCATCTGTGAGTTTCTAGTTAGTTAATAGTAGTTTCTAGAATGCGTATCTACTAGAGTTGCATGATTCATTTCTTCCTTTGAAGTTAAGCATTAATGATGGATCTGTATTCTAAACTGTCACCCATTTGTTGTATAGATTTTACTGTATGACCCATCCCTTAAGTGTCAATACGAGTGTAAACATTAACTCACACACTCATTCAATCACTACACATGACTTCACACACACACACACACACACACACACACACACATCCACACACACATGCACACACACACACACACACACACACACACACACGCGGAAGACGGACTGAAGGACAGTCTTTGGTATGTGGAGGACAGGAGAAACGTCAAAATGCGTTTTTTACAGAATTTATATCTGTTTTTCCTTATTATTGCCGGTTCACTCCTCGGGTATGTTATTATTATTATTATTACTATTATTATTGTTGTTGTTGTTGTTGTTGTTGTTGTTACACTGAGCGCTGGTATTTCAACTTCAGGCAGTTACTTTTTAAAGGTTTATTCCAGAGAACTACAACAGCGTGCCCTGCCAATTAAATAAATATAATATAGTGCCATGTTTGTAACACACCTGTAGGGACTGTTTTCATGGATTTGCATTCAGTTTGTAGAATACAAGCCACAGTTCTCTCAGTTTATTTTTGTGATGTGTGTGATGCGATTTCCATTTGATCCATTTTTATAATTTTTTTGGTTTGTTTTTGATATCATTGATGTTTGCCACAAAAAATCTGCAGTTCTGTCACGAGTGGCTTCATTCTGATGATAAAACTGTTAGAATGTGATGCAATAAAATGTTATTACATGCGGAAAATAATATGTTGTATTTTGAGGGCAGCGGTCTTCTTCTTACCTTCCCTCTGGCTGAGCGAGATCTGATGTTAGGCGAGGCTGTTTTTCTGTTTTTCATACCTCCATTGTATTTTTGATGCTAAATACTCAGGTCTGCTTAGTTACCGCTCATGTTAAATTTAATACTGTCACAACTTTCAGTGTCCTCCACTAATATTGGCACCCTTGGTAAATATGAGCTGTGGAAAAATTGTCTTTATTGTGTAACATTTTGATCTTTTGTAAAAAAAAGACAAAATCACAAGGTGGCCTAGCTGCACCAAACTTTCAATATTACTTTGTTATAAACTCTATAAACTAATATCAAATACTGATGTAACTATAACACTACCAATAATCAGAGGCGAAAATGATTTGTCTGTCTCCTCCAACCCTGAACTCTGGAAAGAAATCTGTAACAGTACTTTCTCTATGACTAGCAACCGAAATGTACAACTCATACAGTATAAGATTATTCATAGGACCCACATCACCCCCAAAAAAAGTTTAAAATGGGTTTAAGCGACACAGACACCTGTTCACAATGCTCTTTGGGCAGCACGGACGATTACGTCCACACCACAAGGACCAGTTTACTCTTACTGGATAGTAGTGACTGATAAACCTTCCACTATCATGGGCTGTAGAATCCCTCCATCGCCATCACTTTGTTTACTCAGTAATTCCATAGAAGTCGATAATCTTCCAACCAAATCTAAACACCCACTCCTCATCTCTCTCCAAATATCGCCAAGAAAATAATTCGGTTAATCTGGAAATCAAAAATATCTATACATATCAATCATCGGGTCAACCTTCTTACAGAATACATCACGTTAGAAAAAAATAACATTCACCCACAAGAAAAATATATTTACATATAATGACATCTGGAACCCATCTTTAATTCATTTTAATCTAAATCAAACACCTGGAACCGGACCCACGCACTCTCCCAATCATATCTCCACAAACTTATAAGAAAGAAAGGGAAAGGATAAAAACATTTGAAAATATTGATACATTTGTGTTTTTATCCATATATATGCATATACATGTCTATATTATATATTGTTCATATTATTATTAGTTATAGCACTATTGTCATCATTACCATCTATATTATTATCGGTCACGTAAGGAGGTTGAGGACAGGTGCACATGCAGATAAGAGTTTTATTGAAGGAGATATAGGCAGTCAAATCCAAATCATAAAACAATAACGTGGTCAAAACATGGCAAAGACCAAGACAATAGTCAAATAACGAGGAAGAGAACCCGATCAAAACCATGAAACAAAGCTAGGAATAAAGGCTTGGTACACAACTGTGACTATAGCAACTGAGCATAATAACTCGCAAAGCCATTGTGTTGAAACAGTCTCTATATCTGGGTGGGCAATCTTATCCAGAAAGGGCCGGTGTGGGTGCAGGTTTTCTTTCCAATGAAGCAGATGCCACACCTGAATCTAATTAATGCCAAGATCAACTGATTAAACAGGTGGAATCAGGTGTGCCTCCTGCTTGGCTGGAATGAAAACCTGCACCAACACCGGCCCTTTCCAGATAAGATTGCCCACCCCTGCTCTATATACTGTGGAGTGAGTGTGTGTGAGATTGGCAACAGGTGTGTGTGAACTCCGGGGAGAAGGTGAACGTGTGCATGTGCGGGAAGTGTAGTCCTCTTCGGCCATGTTTGTCATTCGTGGTGCATCCTGGGAAACGGAGTCATTGGTTTGCTGAGATCTGACATTATCACTGTTGCCAGCATTGTCATCACTGTCATTATTATCGCCACAATTATGGAAATACCTTTAGATATAGTTATATTTTTAAATATGGGTTTTCTGATTACTATGACTGCATAATCATAATCATATCATAATTATATTTATAACTTATTAATACATACTAATAGATGTGATTAATATTAGACTCTGGAAACATATATCTATAAAACTACAAACTTTGCGTGTTATATACTGTAGGTTTGGTACTGGTAAATCAATAAATCAATAAATCTCATGGCTCTTATTATCTTATCTCATTCAATTGTTCGTTTTGACATTTTTGTGATAGATAACAGATAACAACGAGAAACCTTTTTATTTAAAGAAATATTTTCTTCTTGTGCTTTCACAATGTTCTCCCTCCAACTCTAGTAATCTGCTTTAAAGAGGGCAGGTGGAGTGGAGCAGGGACAGGGCCAAGGTTATTTTAGTTATAAAAAATATTGTAAAAAATCCTGTCATGTAATGAGGTGAAGGACGGATTCAAGCGCAGTTAAGAGCTTTTATTTAAGAGAATATAATCCAAAGGGGAAGGCAAAATCAACAGCGAAGACAGACAAAGGTCAGGCGATCAAACAGACTAGAGCAGGTAAGACAAGATAATCAGAAGCAAGGGCAAAACAGAATCAGAACCGTTTAGTATTTTTTATCTGATTTATTATTACAAACTAACGATCGATTTTGAACATCAAACACCAATCGCTCCACTGCTACTGCTATCGCATGGTAATACACGTTACTCTGCCCTCTAGTGGTCTTTTACGATTCAGCAACATTGACGGATCCACTCCATTCAGTTCCAAAAAGATTCAGTTTCACTTTCAACTTTTAACCAGGAGTCTGCTGAGATCTGTTTGCAGTTAAATAAATATTGTCACTCCCTCTACTTTACATGAAGTCTCTTATGAAAGACGTCTTTGTAAAGCAACATTCCTGTAACTTCATTCACAATGTAACAGACCTCCATATTTGGATTTTAGTGTATCTGATTGTATAGAATCATATTATTTGTCGAGATCAGTCTCTAGCGTCACATATTTATCACGGTCTCATAAACTTGGGGTGTGTGTGTGTGTGTGTGTGTGTGTGTGTGTGTGTGTGTGTGTGTGTTTTCTTTATCAGACTCATTTACTTCAGCTACACATCCTCCTGGTTCAGGTGAGAAATACACAATCACTCACTCCCACCCACACAGGTGAGTGTGAGCAGCCGTGTGTATGCGTGTGTGCGTGTGTGTGTGTGTGTATATATATATATATATATATATATATATATATATATATATATATATATATATATATATATATATGTTTCATTTCATGAAATCAGCCATTTCCAGGTCCGCACTCCTTAATCGTACTCTAAATGAATTATAATGCTTCTACCTTTTGAAACATGGCAACTGCAGTAAACTTCAACAAACACATTAAGAGCACCTCCATGACCTTAATCTACTTTAAACCCATCTGTGTTTCGGCTATGCTGAACTGCCCCTACGTGTGAACGAGTGTACGGACGTATATGACCTGGATGAGGCTCAAGGTGTACGAATGTATTTATAATCAGTGTGTGATGACCCACGTGTGATGTTGTGTGTTTGCAGAGGTGTGTGGGAGTGCAGACTGACTGTGTGAGTACCCTAACTCTTATAAACACGTTTACCTTTATCGTTATACGTCTATACGGTGCAGCCGCTCAGGTTTATATTCACCGGGGTTATTAGTTTTCCAATTTAGCCGGTTTGTTACAGGTTTTTCACACATGAATGGGTAACAACTGTTGGTCTATTCATCTTTCAGGGAAGAAAAAAAACATGGTAATACAGACCTAATCTTTCCTACAGGGTGAGAACACACACACACACACACACACACACACAGACTCCTCTCTCTCTGTCGAGCTGAACATGTGTGTCTCCTCTTCTTTGACATGCTGGTTGCTGTGATGCTGTGGTTGATATGCCTTATCTGGAATCACATTTACATTTATTCATTTAGCAGCGTTTTTTATTCAAAGCGACTTACAAATGAGAAAATACGAGGAAATTACCTCGCTGATCTACTTCCTCCACCTTTGACTGAGAGCGATGTGTCTTTACGATTAAGACTGACGCTGGAGTTAATCCCACTTGCTGATGATCTCAAGACTTTCCTGATTTTCCTCAGAGAGATTTTCCTTCACCACGGTCGCCTCAGGCTCGCTCATTAAGACTCGAAACTGCATCCAGATTTCAGTAAAGCTGCTTTATTGTTAAACGTGTTATAGAAATAACAATCGATTCGTTAAATAAGGAATAAAACACGAGTTACCACCCTGAAGTGGACCATTTTACAATAAACCTCGTGTTTTATTCCTCTTATTCGACAATTAAACATTGCTGTGGAATAAAGGAATAATAATAATAATAATAATAATAAATTATTATTATATTATTATTATATTTACTTCACTACTTTCCTACTAGGATTGCATGCGCTCAGCCCAGTGTGAGTAATAGGTGAGTAAACGTGTGCGCATAACAACAGAACAGACCTCAGCTTTTTTCCTTTAATTTGTCACCTGTCCGTACCTACCAATATACTGTAAATTAAGTGAAAGCTAAAGTGTGTGTGTGTGTGTGTGTGTGTGTGTGTGTGTTGTCAGTCGGCCAGATGTCTCCACAACGACCCCGTGGTTAGCTCCGATTGTGTGGGAGGGTACATATGATTTGACGGTGATTGACAACATCTACAAACAACAGAACATCACCGTGGCAGTCACCGTCTTCGCTCTGGGGAAGTAGGTCTTGACACTTGACACACACAAAGCATTGTGGGTAATGGTATGTGATAAAATGTTCAAAAATTTAAACACGTTTGCCAGCGAGGCTCTAACGGTGATGACACTAAACGGGTACCTAAGTGGTGTGACAGAAAACTGTTTGCCCCGTCGTCGGAAAATCACAAATTGATCCCCGATGCCACAGTTATCCATGTCCTGATGCCAAGGGAGCAAAATTGGCCATGCTCTCTGGGTGGGAGGGGCATCATGTCTCTACCCTGTCAATCAAAGCAGCCCTAATCAATCATGTCTCCATCATGTCTGTCAGTATGCAGAAGAGGGCAAATAGCACTTTAGTTCCATCAAAAACCTTCGTAATGAATCCCTTCTATGACTAACTGAATATGTTCCTGCAGGTACGTACGCTTCCTGAAGGACTTCCTAGAATCTGCAGAGCAGCACTTCATGGTGGGCTACCGAGTGCATTATTACCTGTTTACCGATCGTCCGGACGAGGTTCCCACGGTAACGCTGGGGGAAGGGCGTCAGTTGACCATGATAAAAACAGAAACCTCGAACCGATGGCAGGAAATCTCACTGCGCAGGATGGAGAGAATCGAGAAGCTCATCGAGAAGGAACTCACCGACAAGGCAGACTACATATTCAGTCTCGACGTCGACTCCAAATTCTACGCTCACTGGGGGGCGGAGTCTCTGGGCGACCTTGTCGGCACGCTGCATGCCTGGTTTTTCGGAAAATCCCGGAAACAGTTCACGTACGAGCGGCGTCCTGAATCTCAGGCCTTCATACCTTTAGAAGAAGGAGACTACTACTACGGAGGTGCCGTGATCGGAGGACGCCTCGACAAAGTGCACAAGCTGGTGAAGACGTGCCGCATGCAGCTGGATGTGGACCGAGCCAATCACATTGAAGCAGCATGGCAGGAGGAGTCTCACCTGAACAAGTACTTCCTGTACAATAAGCCCAGCAAGGCGCTCTCACCTGAATACCTGTGGGACGACACAAAAGGGAAACCCAGCTACATGAAAGTGGTGCGTTTCTCTCAGGTGGTCAAGAAGTACGCTGACGTCCGACCCAACCCTTAAAGCACACTGTACTGTAATGGGTTTCTCAGGAAAGATAAATGAACTAACACCATTAACTCTATCACCATCATCTCACAGGTTTCAACCACAGACTACACCAAGGTCTTCCATCAGGAAATGTTTGGTTACCCTACATTATAAGACGTGTTGATGATAATATTAATAAATTGTGTTTTCCTGGATTTTTAGGTCCTAATTATGTTTGTAAGTTACACAAATGCAATAAAGACAATTCTTAAAGGAGATCTAACTCCATGTCTTCAAACTTCAGGACAGGAACCATGGTGCAGTAGTTGCTCTTCTTAAATATACATTCTCTTTTATCTACCTCATTTGAATATGATTGTTCTTGTGGAAACAATGTACATCACTCTTTACAGACCTGAAATACTCAGCACACGTTGTTGACGTCCACTGACCGTTTCACAAAAAGAAAATGGTGTCGTTAAGATTATCCAAAAAAACAATATTGCCAAAGACCTTCCTGTTTTTATGTGACATGTTTAGGCTTTGCAGCATGCGATCAGAATCCCTTACTATCGAAAAACCTCTGCAAGAGTGTCGACATTACATCTTCAATAAGCGATTAATTCTGATCGAGGTCGTGTGGATCCAAAGCCTATCCCAGGAACACTGGATACGGGGCAGGAATACACCCTGGATGGGACACCAGTCCATCACAGGGCACTACGCACTCATATTTACAACTAGGGGCATTTTAGTGTAGATAATCCACTTACTGACATGTATTTGGCAAACCAGAGAAAAGCTAAATATACACGATGACAAAGTAAAAACAGTTTGCCCTGTTAAACAGGGATGGGAGGGGGGACATTTATTTTCCAGCACACGGAGAGTGAGTTCACATGTTGTTGTAAGGTTCTAACAGAAAAGCAAATAAATCTCAAATAAAAGGTTACTGTTGTTTTATTGGAAATGATGATTGTGTGCTGTGAAAGTGAAAGCACCTTTTACTACTAGTAATAATTAATCTATTATATAGCCCAAATAAATAAAGAATTAAAACAAACTTTAAAATGTTGTGTTTTGGGTATAGTTCTTCAGTTCGTCTGTCGGCGATAGTATTCCTGTTACACCACCACGATCTGTGAATGATTACAAATATTAAAAATGTATTAATGAAGGACTTTTGAACTGTTTATGGTTACAGATCTTGTGTGAGACTCGAGTCTTCAGGACAGACGAGTTTACACGGTCCTGTATCTCAGTAACGTAACAACTGCATTTGTTCTGTTTTTGAGGACTTGAAAAGAAACACCTGTTTACCTTCACTGTAAATAAAAGGCCAGAACCTGTTCCAGCATCACGATGCCCTTGGGCACATAGCGAGCTCCATGAAGACTGGAAGCTACAGTTGGAAGAAGGTGGAAGAACTCGAATCCCAGGGCTCAAATCGAGAGTAGATATTCAGAGCTATTGATTCTTTAAATTATGAATTGAACAGGACACACCTGGGCCGCACGAAACACCTGTCAGTCACTTGTTTCAATATTTTTCCCCACTTGACAAAAATCAAACCAAAAGGTGTCGTGTTCTCAGTTGCTCACAGATTTAAATATGAGGAAACGAAAGCTGAAAGTCTGATCTACCGTCTCATATTCGTCTTTTGATCTCAAACACAAATGTCTTCACTGTATAGCGAAAGCAATAGAATTGGCCTCGTTGTTCCAATACATTTGGAGGGGACTGTTTGTAGTTGTTGCAAAAAAGTGGGTGGGACAGAGAGAGACCACACATGAAGGGAGGAAGAATTTTTTAAAAAAATGTTCTAGTCAATCAATACAGAATAATGTCTTTCATTCGTTTATGTTCTAATGAACGTAAAACTAAAAGACAGACAAAGACAGCTAAAAGACAGAACAGAGGAGGTGAAAGGAGTGCCGTGATGGTGAGAGCACAAGAGAGAGAGAGAGAGAGAGAGAGAGAGAGAGAGATAAACAAAGAAGCTTGATGAGGCACCAGGTGAGAGGGCTAATCAAGTCAGAATACTAGGACCTGTAGGAGGAAGGTTACTCATAACTGGCCATTGTAAATATTCTGAGAAGTTTCCCTTTAGTGCATGTGACAGTCACAGCTGTCTGCCAGTTGAAGAGGAACTTCACTTTTGGTGTACATTTACATGCTGCAGTATCAGGTTATATTGCATTTAGCGATGTAATATGTGAAACAATACACACACACACACACACACACACACACACACACACACACACACTCGTCTTACTGAAAACATCACCACATCAATGATGACATTTTTCTAATCTGTTAACGTAGAGTGTCTTCTGTACAAGTCCCTGTGAATAAACTGCTACTGCAGAATGAATATAAAGCTGTGGTTTGCAGCTGCGAGATGCTGTTCTAGAAAATTAATCAACACCTTCTGACCAATCACAATCACAGAGCTGAATTAATAAACGCGCTGTGGTAGAATACAGTATGTAATAAGATAGGAGTCATTAAGTAAGTGAGTAAGTGTGTCAGTTCTTCTTTAAGAGTAAAATCTGCCAACCTGCATCAGCAAAGTGGCCACGCCCTTGTGTTACACACACGCACACACACACACACACACACACACACACACACACACACACACTACTAAAGATAGACTGAATCAAAGTCTCTAGCTGTCTTTGGTTCGTGGAGGATAAGAGAAACGTCACAATGCGGTCTGGACAGAATTTATATCTGTTTTTCCTTATTATCACCGTATTAACACTCCTCGGGTAGGTCATTATTGCTATTATTATTATTATTATTATTATTATTATTATTATTATTATTATTGTTGTTGTTGTTGTTGAGTGCTGGGATTTCAACTTTAGGCAGTTACTTTTTAACAGCTTTATTCTACGATTTACACTACAACAGTGTGTCCTGCCTAGTAAATAAATATAACATAGTGCCATGTGTACTGTTCAAAGATCTGGAAAAAAAAATCGTATTTATCATGTAAACTTTCGTTGTCCTTGTTAATCACTTCATATAGACTATACGGTACATGACAGGATTGAACATGCAGGCCTTTGTTATTTCTGACTATTAAAA